>NC_069370.1:17540303-17843333 GCF_021730395.1 Mercenaria mercenaria | reverse complement strand
AAAAGACCGAAACTTTCGAATACCATTGAGGCTTTATTACCTGGCTTTCTGCGCGAGCAGTTGCAAATACATTGTCAAGCTGAGAACCAGTTGTTACGCTATATAGATTTATGGAGGGACTTTCTAAATAAAGGCTGTTTCGTTTTGTACGTAACTGATCGATGGTATATCAAACTCTTATTACCTGTGAGAAAAAAGAAAAAGAAGTTAATATTTATCTATTTTTCAATATGGGTTTGGGCAATAAAATAAAGGGCTTTACAATATATACCATTTCTTTTTCCATTCTTCGTCTATAATTTTTATTTAAAATTGTATCATTGTGTTTGAAAGTGCTACGATGCTATCGTATGATTTTTACATGTAATACTATTAAAATATATATCAAATCCCAATAACGTATCTGGGGGCCGTTTTAGGGTTGGTACTGATCACTTGTGTGAAGTTTCATTAAATTGTGTGCAAGGGTTCGGAAGATTAGGCGCGCACAAGATTGCATATGCAGACTCTATATACATACTATGTTAACCTGAAACAAAGTCCCATAACTCTGCAATTTTTTTTGTTGAAAGAACCTTACATGCCCCATGCACAACTACTGTTGTTACTGATCACTTTTGTGAAGTTTCATTAAACTGTGTCAAGGGGATGAAGAGAGATGGTGCGCACAAGACTGTGTCTATGTATATAGTATAGTAACAAAAAACAAATTCCCGTAACTCTGCAATTTTTTTTCTGAAAGAACCTAACATGCCCAATGCACAACTACTGTTGTTACTGATCACTTGTGTGAAGTTTCATTAAACTGTGTCAAGGGGATGAGGAGAGATGGTGCGCACAAGATTGTGTCTATGTATATAGTATAGTAACAAAAAACAAATTCCCGTAACTCTGCAAAACAAAATTCTGAAAGAACCTAACATGCCCCATGCACAACTACTGTTGTTACTGATCACTTGTGTGAAGTTTCATTAAATTGTGTCAAGGGGATAAGGAGAGATGGTGCGCACAAGACTGTGTTTATGTATATAGTATATAGTATAGTAACAAAAAACAAAGTCCCGTAACTCTGCAATTTTTTTCTGAAAGAACCTAACATGCTCCATGCCCAACTACTGTTGTTACTGATCACTTGTGTGAAGTTTCATTAAATTGTGTCAAGGGGATGAGGAGAGATGGTGCCCACAATATTGTGTCTACGGACAGACGGACAGACAAACAACCTGAAACCAGTATACACCCCAACTTACAACTTTGTTGTCGGGGGGTACAATCATTCATATGTACAAATAACATAACCTTTTTATTTTCTGAAAATTGCTATACAATTATCTTAGGAAGTCATATATTACTACAGTAATATTAGATTAATTTTCAAATTTTAGCAGAAAAGGTTTCAAGGTTTCTTTCTTTAACACTTATGATGATGTTATTGCACTATGCTGACAAGGTTAAGAATATAAACAAGAAGCTGCTGAAATTACTTATGTTTCAATCATATATATGCTATGAACTCACTAGGTATTTACATGTATATATTACCTGAATCTGGATTTGAGAACCCCAAAAGCCTTTTCTACAACAGAACGGCCAGAACTGTGACGATTATTGAAGTTTACTTCAGCAACCGATGAAGGATTTAAAATTGGTGTCATAAGGTAACTTCTCAGTGGATAGCCACTGTCTCCAAGGAGATATCCTAAATCAGCAGACTCCAAAACATCCTGAAAAATGCACACATGAAATTGATAATCCTTCTTCTTAAAAGCGGGACAGAGGAAGTTCTACATCTGATTTAATGCCTCTGTTATATAACAAAATATGTTGTTACTTATTTACTTGTAATACTACCATGTCATTTTCATCTGAACTTTGTATAATTATGTATTCTCTTATATTAGTGTAACTTGCAATCAGAGTTAAATAAAGTGATTGTTATGTTACTAAATATATTGATGTGTTGTGTATATTTTAAAAATGATAGTCTATAAATATATATATAATTGACACGCCAGGCAAAAAGCAGATTGTTACACAAATGGGCCAACTTATCTATTTGTGGAAATGTCTGCATGGGTACAACAATCTTGTGGAGAATTGCAATACTGCTTATTATAACCATTCAAAAAGGTATGATTTGCAATGAATGCCTTTGAAAATACCTTCAATCCACAATTGTTGAAGATGAAAGAATCATGTTGAGATCCAGGCCACCTTGCAACAATATCCAGAAATCTGAAAATGATACATGTTACTGGGTTGGTAACCAAGCACATTTAACTTAATATACCATGCAATGATAGTAATATGTCTAACAAATTAATATAGTCAACCAATCAACAAGTTAGAGCATTTAATTAAGAGAAATTGTTTAAACTTAAAAGACAGTATTAATAAAAGCATCTTTAACTTAACAATATGACATACATTGTAAAAAGTGGGAAAGTGGAACAAACAATCAACACAGGATAGTTTAAAACAATTGATTACTGGAAATGAAATGTAAATGAAATGTAAATGAAACAGATATAATATACATACCTCATATTACTGTCAACAACAGCTTGCATATTTATGGCATGAAACCCCTTCCTACAAACATATGCTGCCTCATTTTCTGCTGGGGCCTGTGTTGGCAAGAAAAAAAATAAAATTTTTGTCTTATACATGGTGTGGTACAATATTAAATATTATAATTCAATCCTCTTGATGCTGGAGACAAATATTTCCAGTTTTGATACCAACTGCATATGAATATCAGCCTGTAAACCCATGCAGTTACATTTCAAAAGTATGTTAATATTGAACATTTTCACGATTTCTATTAATAAATAATCATTAATTTACAGAATATTATTCCAATTTTGTAAGACTCACAAAGGACAAGACAAGTCCTTACTTTTTTGTGAAAATTCATCCAGCGAGTCTGTCAAATGTACTGATACTAGTAACTGATACCAGTCCACTATGCAGTCAGATCAAGATCTTCACTGATTGCTAAGAAATATGAACTATTAATTAAATTGACACTGCGCTGATATTGACCAGTTCATTGTAAAAATTCAGCAGGGTCAGGTGGAGTTGGTTCTAAAATGCTAGCGCAAGTATAAATTCATAATTTACTCACTCACACACACACACACACCCCCACACACAAACACACACGTAATTATGACAATTTTTTCAATAAAATATACGAAAACCAATTCATATTGTCAATCAAATAAAATCCAAAAGTAAGTACTGAGAAAATTGTTCAATAAAATTGACTGAATGATACCTGTGTAGGAATAAGCGTTCCGTCAATTGCTCCTATGACATTTGGCAAGCCGCATTTGTTGTAGAAACTGTACTTTGTACAATTCAGGCTTTCCAAAGGAAATCTACAAAACAAAAAAAAGCATACAATTACTTAGATACAAGTTTATCTGCTTCAAAATGTTGTTATGTTAATTTCTACAAACAATTGTTTGTTATTGTTATACAAAAGCTTAGTTCTTTACCAGAACCAGAATAACCTAGAACTGTGCTTGCTGAAATATCTCATTATATTGACATAATTTCATGTAAAGTTCAGTTGAAATCAGTCGCAAGGTTTATAAAACATTGTGTTGTAACACAATTTTAGACAGCCACTGATAAATTGCACAGCATCTAAATGTCCAACTAAGTGGGCAGACACAAGCAAAACCCATCTGTACAGTCTGATCATGATCTGCAACATGAAACTCCCTATGAATTGTAAATGGTGCTGTCTAAATTGAAAGATGAGAAAGTTTAATACCTTATGTTGTCTAATTTGTCATTAATAGCTGTGATGCACCTGTCAATATTTTGCCCGCCCGGGGGAGCGGCGGGCATACACGGGACTTTAGACAGAAGACCATTCCCGACAGGCGGGAATTTGACAAACATTTGATGTACCAACCAGGCTCTAGGGTGGGATTTAGACAAAAAAGGTTGTCCCTAGGGTGGGGATTTAGACAACAAAATTTTTGAAATGTCAAATTCCCCCGGGTCGGCCCGCCGCCCCCCTGGGCGGGCAAAATATTGACAGGTGCATGACAACAGACTCGACTGCATGACAGACACTACTCCTGCTTACACCATGTAGGTCTGCTACCTCCGAGTAAAAGCTACCTTTAGCCAGGTATCTCAGTGTAACAAGAATCTGAAATATAAATTATTTTGCAATCATGTATATGACGCTGGCAAGAGTAAATAGAGGCATTACAACATAATTTACAGGGCTGCATATGTATATACTGCCTCAAGAGCATAGTGGTAAAGTGTATGCCTTGAATGCTGGAGGTCTGGGATTCGATCCCCGGCTGTGTCATACCAAAGGCGTGAAAAAAAGGTACTGGTAGCTCCCTTGCTCGGCACTCAGCAATGAAAGGGTTGCTACAGGAGGTAAAATAAGCACAGGTAAATATCTGTTACTGGATACCTGGTTTGTCTCACAAGAGCTTTGTAGCTCATGCTGTATATTCGATTATACTGTATGGGATGATAAAAAAAGCTTACCATTACCCTTTTTACCTTTACCTTTTATTTATATATTGAATAAGTTCAATAAAAAGAATGCCTACTATCATTTTCATTCAATGACTTTCTTACACTCATGCCACTTCAAACATTTAATAAAAAGACACATTTTGTTGTAGCATGTAAATTCATCAAGAAGTATGACTATTTATTGCATTGTAAATAGATTTAATTTTGCTTCCTATACACCACCATTTCTTTTGAAAATGCAGTATATTTAAAAGCCAATAGATCCACTGCATAGCACTTGGAATTTCAAGTGTGTCAGTTTTATATCATGCTTGTCTAGAAAATAACAAACGTTACAACCTTTGACAACTTAAACGCAAATAACAGGAATATAAGAAACCCTACGAATTCAATAAACAGAGATAGAACTATAATGAAACCCTCCAGGGGCAGACATACACCTCAAGATGCATCTGCGCAGTCTTATCAGGATCCATGCTGTTCGCTAACTGTTTGTCTCAAGTTGAACACAAACAACATATGGATCCTGACCAGACTGCGCAGATCCATTCTGGTCACAAAAGCACTTAGTTGGTTTTCTCATGGCACGGCTCATATTTTCTTGGTAACTTGTGAAGGTAGTGTAAGGATATTACAGACTATAGATGGTGTGAAAAAAATACATTGTGTTTGCTTCAATAATGAAACAAACAGCACATAATTCGCACTTGGGAATCTGAAACCGCAAAAATTAAAATCTTACAAAAAATCAGGTTCCGAGAACGTAATCCAATCAAACCACATAGGATAACGAGCGAAATTCATTGTTTATTCGAGAAACCTAGTTTTTCAAATGTTAACCATGGTGTACGGTCGATATATTAGAATTAAAAAATCGACTATGGTTCACGGTCGTGAACCTTTATTTACGAGTTTACGAACATGAACCCCTGTTTACGACCGTGGGCCTAGGTTTATGATCGTGAACCATAGTTTACGGACGTGACATGTATGGAAATTGTCCAATAATAACATGAACGCAGCTTCACAGTCGAAAAACTAGGTTTAACGATGGATAAACTAGGTTTTTCGAACGTAAAAGCATGTAAGCCTATTCTTTCGAGCAAAAACATAGGATTACTTCGTAAACCATAGTTCATGCTTGTAAGTGTAGGTTCACATTGTACACCCAAGTTAAAGTTCAATCGAGAAACCTAGTTTATCGGACGTAAACATGGGTTCAAGAGAGTAAACTATAGTTTACTCCCGTTATCCTGTGTGTTCGCTTGAAAATTTATGTAAGTATTCAATTATCCTAGTTTTTCGACCAAGAATGTAATTATTGGATAATTTGATTGCCGAAAACCATTGTTAACGGACGTGAACCTATGTTTACGACCATGAACTTGGGCTTACGAGCGTTAACCATAGTTTAAGAATGTGAGCCTAGGTTTACATTCAATAAACTTGGTTTCTCGTACAAAATTATGATTTTTGGTCATTATCCTATGTTCACGAGCGTGAAACTATGTTTACGGTCGTAAATCCATGTTCACGGTCGTAAACCTAAGTTCTCGATCGTTAACATATGTTCACGTTCGTGAACTTAGAATAACGGCCGAAATTCAAAGTTCAATTGAAAAACCTAGTTGAAACCTGGGCGTGTTTTCGCTCGAAAATATGGGTAAGTATTAGAAAATTCTGGTTTTACGTTCGAAAAACCTAGTTTATCGATTGTTAATCCTAGGTTTTCGACCGTTAACCTGGGTTCACGTTATTGTTGGACAATTCGCATGCCATAACCGTTTATATAGGTTTCTAAAGAAGCGATAATAAACATTGAGGGACATAATATCAGATAAAATATAAAGGTAACAAACATAACATCTATGTTTCGGTATGCAATCCCCCCTTCCCCACCACGACACACATCATGTATGAATGTATGAACACTGATCAGATGGGGCGATTTTCTTGTCGGTATGAGGGAAATTTTGGGCTCGAATCCCGCTACAAACCGGACTATAAATAATTATTGTCTAGTCATGTTCCTTCCCTAATACGATCGTTAGGAAAATTGACGTACCCGTAATAATGTACTCCTTTTTTTTAAGAGTATTCAGTTCCTACCATGAGATTACTTTAACTAATTTTTCAGGAGGGCGAAGGTTCAAGCCCCACTAGGACCAAATTTGTTCATAATATTTCTTTTTTCAAGTAATATAAACTGTTGTTGTTTTTTTTCAAGACTTATTATCATTGATCTATCGTACAAAAGCGGAAATGTTTTATTTGACTAGCCATTTCTTGCTGTTTAAAATGAATTTAACCTGAAGGGTGAATGATTAGATATCTTTGAAAATACTTAGTTACATTTGTAACAGTTCTTAATTTTACATTTATTCTTTAGTTTACGAAGTTTGGAAGAAATGTAGGTAGGAAGGTTTTACTTCTGCCTTATGGTTATTTATGAATGCAGAGAGCAAGGCCATAATTTTTAAGATTTTAAGAGTTGGAGCTTAACTTCTGTCCGATTAAATCCTTTTACTCGAGGCTCTCTAGAAAAATTGTTATTGACAATTTTATTTTGTGTCTTATAATTGTTACGCAATACTTTGAGGTTTCATTTAGAAAAAATATTTGGTAAAATGAATTCTCTTCGATAGTTTTACGCAATGGCTATCACTTTAAAATTTGTCTCTGTTTCAGCTGGAGGAAAAAACAACATAATTTATGCAAAATTAACTAATTAAAAAAAAACGACAGGGTAAAAGCCGTTTTAAGATGAATCACAGTGCGAAAATATGTAAACTCTTAAAGGAAATTAGTGATAAAGTACTTTTTACATTATATCTTTCAGTATTCGTCAGAATGTTTAAAACGAATTTAGTATAAAAATAGCCTTAAAAACTGCTGTTAAATCAAGTAATGTTATAGTTTCTATTAATATTGTAAATGTAAACATTATTTCTATAGCAAAATATAGCATGTACGCTGTTTAGGTATATAACACGTAGAATGTGGTCATTTGTTTCTTCTTACGTTACTGTGGCAATTCCACGCAGCGATTTCGTCCCGTAGTACCTACAGCAAATGATCTGAAAGAATAGATTCTTAAAGCCCACAATATAAGACCTGACATAACTCATATCACTATAAGTTCATTTTAATTGATATTTCATATTTCTTGTTAGGTCGTCGAATAATGCGCAGTGTAACTCATATCGACAATTGTTTCTCGGAACCAGCGTTTGTTTGATTAGCATTTATAGACCGGGGTCATAATATGTAACGAAGCGGTCAACAGTGTTGAGTTACGAAAAAGTTCCATTCATACGGACATTTCATTCATAGAGGCGAATTAATTTACCATCATTATGTAATATTTTCTAATGTTACCTTTCAAGTATTTACGTTGGAAAAATAAAACATTATTATAACATGTTTGAATAAATAGATCTATTGAAACAGGAAAGTTTAACAATCTTTATACAACTCTATGGCAAACTGATAAACGTGGCGGACTATCTGAATTGCGCATGATTATATTTTGTGTTGTCAGTCTCAGCACCTGTTTAACTTTGTGGAAACTCGATATATGGTTATAATAGTCTGGCGAATATCGCCAGCCTAAGGAGAGCCGGCTACCTAGACCTTTAGTCTAGGTAGCCGGAACCGGCTACGTAGACTAAAGGTCTAGGTAGCCGGAACCGGCTACCTAGCCACTGCCATTCTTGTTCTCAGTACTTGTGTCAATTGAAAAGGCTCAGTTAGAGCTTACAGTATGTTAATTGTTAAATGTCTTGACGACATAAATCAGACTTATCTTATCTTATCTTATGGTAAATGCCAGTCTGCGAAAGTAACACAAAACCTGTGATTTTTAAAGAGTTAACATTTTATTCATTAGCTCAGGGGCATTGATATAGATGAAGGGTCCATTATAGACCCTAAACAAACATTGAAAACACTACTCTGTGTTGGCAATGTTTGTTTATATTTTTCAAGGTCAATGCCATGATATATAGATCCAGACTACAGTAGGGTTACAGGCGCAAAGGAAACGTGAGAAGCTCAAAGGATAATAATTTGGTTAAGTGAGCGGAACCGCAGTAATTAAAATTAAAAGGAGGGCTCACCTGAATTTCTGCACTTATTGAACACGATCTCCGTGTAAGTTTCATCAAGTAGTCAGCTAGCAGCTCTATCAAAGCTTCGATTGACACTCTGTCTAACCGGTATCTAGACATCACCTCAAAATCTCTTAATTGATCCAATCCTATCCTTTCACGGAACATTCTATCATTTCTCCTTCCTTGACAATTGTACAAATACAACAATGCGGCCATATTGAATACAAAAGACTGACGTCGCTAAGACGTCTACGACGGCACGTATGTTGTCGTAAGTCTGCGACATTTTCTACGACGTGGTAGACTACGACAAACGTTGATAAAACGGTACCGAACTGTCTGCGACACTTATAAGATAAAAACATGCCTGCGACATGTCGTAGAACGTTGATAAAACGGCCCCCAGAAGACAAGTCATTCAAATTTAATTCAAACATTTTATTCAAGTCTCATCTTAGTGTATACATGAACATATATAATATGTACAGTACATGTAACACAAAGCCAGTCTATGCAGATTTGTAGAAGACTATACATGTAAAACACATTAATAAAACATTTCAAGTATGAATCACAATGATGCCATTTTAATTAAAACATGATCGTACAACTACAGTACTGATAAAAGTTGTTAACACCATGTTATTTACATTAATAAAAGGGTAAAACAATCAATACAAGGAAGTTATGGCCTAGAATAAAGACGTTTACTTCCTTCATTAGTTATATTATGTATATTATGACAGGTTTTGGCAGCAATAAATAAAACATTTTCATTGCTAAAAGTGTCAATCTTTCATTATCGGACATTATATCGTAAGTCAAATTTGGTAAGTCATCAGTTGCAGATATTTAACCTTTCCTAATATCATTGTATGGAATAAATCATGTTTTCATCTTCAATAACACCCTTACAGTAAAAACATCATCTTCTATTCAATTCTAAGTTCTCATATCTCCCTGTTTAATTCTCAAGGGTGCAACGCCACATCTAAATTTTGTAAAAGCTGCTCGATAATTAAAAGGTAAATTCTTGTAAAGATAATCCTTTGTAGAATATTCTGACTTAAGCATGAACAGTTACTACATATAGTTTATGTAAAGATAAAATCAACAAGTTTATGTGTATTAACAGAATTATGCATTAAAATTAGGTCTAAATATTACACACTGTCTACACGTATAACTAAATATGTAGTATGAATGTGTAAAGGTACTAAAAAAACTAGAAGTATTTTTAACAATGGATTGTTAATGTATGATATTTACTTATGAATGTAGCTCTACACACAATTAATATATACTTTTAGCAAAGTTTAATACATTTAATAAGGATTTTTACATTTGAATAACCTGAAAATGAAATATTTTAACGAACGATGACCAATGGGTATCTTTAAACATTTTAGAATGGCCATCAGATATATAGAACATATATTTTATGATGTTTAGTTCTATTGTTTGTGTAGTACACATGTAACTTAAAGAAGACTATATTTTAGGAAACACCTATAGGTTTAGACAAATTGTATCCAGGTAACTGAAATAGTCATAGAAGAGTTTTACTGTCTTCACTATCCTTAGCAGGACCAAATGTCCTTCCAAAATGAGGAATGAAGTAAACAAATATTTTTTTTTTATAAAATAGAGGTACTATACTTAACAAAAAAGCAATTTTAGGTCATGAAGTAAAATAACATTTAAAATAGAGAGACCCTGCGCAACAGAAAAGTAATTTTTAGCTACTCTAGAAGTATAGCATAGAGGTTAAGCTTAACAAGGACAAAAACAAGAGCTGTCTGTTGACAGCGCGCTTGCCTATTCGAAGAACTGATGCAAGTATGGGGTCGAAATATTACCAGATATTTTCAGACAAAAGAAGAAAAAAAGATAAGACAAACAAAGTACCTGTATTTTTGGATTTGGAGAAGTCTTGCATTATATGGCAATGTGTGACCATGATGGTAAGCAAGTGATCAAAGTTTCAAAGCCATATATCAAACAGTTTAGACAAAATATGAAATGGTATGCGAAATGTCTATGTCAAAAAAGGGCCATTACTGAGCTAAAGTTCTTGTCCTAGTTATGTAGTCTTGCCTACATACTAGTATGTAGACTATGATGTTAAACAAGTGGACAAAGTTTCAAAGCCATGTGACAAACAGGTTAGGCAAAATATGGACTGGTATGAAAAAAAATAACCGATTTCCAAGTTCAAAAAGGGCCATAATTCAGCTAAAATAGTTGACAGAGTTATGTACTCCTGCCTACAGATGGAGATCATGACGATAAACAAGTGTTCAAAGTTTCAAAGCCACATGTCAAATAGTTTTGACAAAACGTGGACTTGTGTTACAAGACAAAAAGTAGCATAAAGCAAACTTAGAAAATTTTATCTAGGAACCAAACGAATGAATAAGTTTGCCTAAAATACAAAATAGAAGTAAATATAAAAAATGAAAATTCAAGGATAGATCTTAGGTAAACAAGATTTCATGATTCATAGGGAATCTGGCAATAAATCAGAGTGCACAGTTTCTAAGGTAATACTAAATTAGTAAATTAGGAATGGTGCTGCAACCTGTTGTTGTACTAATATGATGGACTTAACCAAATGTTGGTGCGATGAGGGTGGTTAGCATCGTTCATGAGTGGGAAATAAAAATGTATTTTTCATAATTTGGTAAAAA
Organism: Mercenaria mercenaria; assembly: GCF_021730395.1. Lineage (NCBI taxonomy): Eukaryota > Metazoa > Mollusca > Bivalvia > Venerida > Veneridae > Mercenaria > Mercenaria mercenaria. The sequence goes on along the minus strand of NC_069370.1, from coordinate 17,832,013 downwards.
AATCTTCTTTTATAATACAGTGTTGATAATAATATTCATTGGAAAGTATTTTTATAAATGTTGGTTTGAACTTTAGCAGGAAATAAATTTAATTAAAAGTATTAAAAAGAATATGAAATATAAGTTGATTAACCTAAAAATTCATTAGACTTGATGTTTCTATGGTATGGACAAATTTGGTATGACAGTTCATACTGTTTCAGTATGATCACGTGAAGTAAGTAGTATGAACTTCCGTTATTAGGTAAATGAATTAATAAGGACTGTGTATAAAAGAACCGCGCTCCGGCTTGTTTCAAACTGTTCTGAAACAAGTGGAAATTATTTCTTTTTTATTTATTACAGGTAAGAAATTTCTTTACATATTTTATCAGAAATTTGGTTTTATGGGCATAAAATTCTATAAAATAATAATAATTATGAAAATAGAATTTTATGGAGCGCGGTTCTTTTATTCACAGTCCTAAGTAATTCATTTTGCTTTATGCTATTTTTTGTCTTGTAAAACTACCCCCCATTTTCCAAAGTTACATGTCCCCATGTAAAATTACATAAACCAAAAGATTCAGTTTTAGGGCTTTTTATATAATCATAACTATCTCTATTCTATGTAATATCATTCCTTATTATATATTAAATGATATGATGAAAATTAATGATAAACAAAACACTGCAAGGCATACTCGTACCAAAATATCCTTTCATTCAAGTATAATAAAGAGACCTCTAGGTGACATATTATATGCAGTTACTTCTCTTATTTAATTAATTTATTTGCTTTTCATTTATGTTCTATGAAAACATTTTTTGTATTTGTGATTGGATTACACAACTCAATAACGCATCTATAGGTTCTAGTGTAGTATCAAAGTTTTCCAAAAATAACCTCTAAAGTGCTGCTTTAGATCTTATAATTTTCGGCAATAGATGTAAGTCTTGCCAATTAAAATTTACATCTGTTATAATTTTTATGATAGCTGTACCTTCCAAAGAATTATAAAGGTTTACTGTTTTTTCAAAGAAATAATTTGAACTGAAAAGAACATTTCTGGCTTTTCAGAAAAAACATATCGAATAACAAATATGTTTGAAAAGAAGCAACTCGATTAACTTTTTCTAAAAGGTTATTTTCTTCTTCTCTTAATAGCATTTTTTTCTATGAAATATAAATTTTTGAAAAATTTCATCATTATCTAAGTCCTTTGTATCAATTATATAACAACAATCATCAACTGTTTCATCATCCAAATTTTCTTTTATCATATAAAATTCATCCCCAGAAATCTCTTCAGTTACACACATATGATACATTATGAATGTATTTTAAGGAACACTTTCTTACTTTTCTCGTATTTAAATTCCCTAACCAGGAGCGTAGACGGGAATTTCTTAAAGCTCTAAACTATACTAACTACGAATCAGTAACTTTGAGGAAGAATCGAGATTTTCACCTAGTAAATGTTTAAATATATATCGATTTAATAATTTAATATTATTTTTATTTTATCGTGGAAATTTTCATATACTAGATTTATTGTCTCGATCACTCTCAAATAATTACTGACTGACTGCTCCTCTACGATAAATATAATTAAATAAATTCTATTATGGATTTGCAATTCTCTGGCTTTAATAGCATTCCATAGAATTCTTTTTCAAATAAAGCTCTTGTTTTTATAAAATATTTTCTTTTAGTTACAGAAGAGAATCAACTGGAAAATTCGAATGTTTATTCATATAATCTGGGTTGTTTTTTTTTTTCAAATGTAGACTTACAAATAATACAAGTTTTCTTATAATCAATGATATTCATACAACATTTATGAACAGGTTGTAGACAACATGACATATGACTAAAATGCAAGTCAAAATTTCCTTGTAAAATTCTTGATGCTTTTTTTTAGATTATGAATGAACTTGTTTTTGAATTTGTTTTGATTTTTAAGAATTTGTGTTTTAATATGATATTTTAATATTTTAATACTCACTGTTTTGATTATGACAATTAGATTAAATTTATTTTATAAAAGAAAAACTGTTCTGAAACAAGTGGAAATTAGTTCTTTTTTATTTATTACAGATGGAAATAGATTTGGCGTTGTGTCTTATTTTCTCCAAAATGAGCTAATCTTCCCCGGTTATCTTATTATCATGTTATCATAAGGGCAATACGATTATTAATGAAGATCTAAATAATTCATGAATATGCACCAGATAACAATCAGCCCGATAAAAATATCACATGGTAAAACTTGTACGAAAAACTTAACCAAGATTTGAAAGTTAAAAGGGGCCATATTTCTTGCGAAATTGCATGAAAAATCACACTGATGTGACCGAGTATTACTACTCGTACTGACATTGAGTTGTACTTCACCAAATACAATCTGAACTATTATGTCTTTTCTACGAAAATGTCAAAAATACGCGTTGGTTTCTTTAGAACATTTAGCCCATAAGATAAGGACCAGAATGCTAAACAGTGCATTGACTTAGCTAAACTATACATATTCATATACTTATCGATTCTTCTTTATTTCCATTTTTAGGGATCTCATGAATCTACCTAGGAGCACTTGTCCTCACAGGAGAAGAATGTGCTATTTCCATCAAGTTTTACATCATTTTGTAATATTTTAACTTTCGACCTTTTTTGTTTAAATTTTTGTACGGCTTTTTCTGAATTAGCAAATTGATAAAGTGTTAAGAAATTGTGAGCGAAAATCGGTGCAGTAAGCGCTAGTAGGATTATACCAGAAAATGCACATAAACAGGCCATTACTCTTCCCACAGCCGTTTTAGGGGCAATATCGCCGTAACCTACTGTTGTCATGGTAACAAGAGCCCAGTACCAACCCACTGGAATACTTTGGAAATCTTCTCTTTCTTCTGCGATAAACATACAGCTAGCGAAGGAGGTCATCCCAACAATCAAGAACAGTATCAAAATTGAGAGATCCTTGAAATTTTCTCGTACCGTATAGGCTAAAACCTGTCCAGCACGGACATTAGAGACGATATGGAACAATCGCAAAGAACGTAAAACCTGTAAGTACCTCAAAGAATCCATCCAGCTGTCCCTATATTTTTCATGTTTGTAGACTTGCATTAATACAAAGTGTACATATGATCCAATGAGAGCCAGCATGTAGGCGAAATTGATTATACTCAAGAAATACCACTTTCTAGAAGGACAGAAAAGCAGTCGCAGTATTATGTCAATCGTAAAATATACTACAGCTACTGCTTCTAAAACAACAAATGTATAAATTTGAATCTCAAAATCTGGTAGTTCTACGTATTCACCCGTCATCACAGGTATCTGTGATTCGTTGAAGACCTCGGGAGACGTACAAGGTAACGTGTCATCAGAATTGTTTCCTTGCTCCTGGGTTCCGGTAGGCTGATCATTGAAATTTCCACCATGCGACCAGCTCTCATCATTACCTTCATCATCAACGCTTTCACTGTCATTATAATTATCACTATCCTTTTCATATAGTAAAAATATATTTACAGATGTTTTAAACTTCCGGTTGCTTTCATTCGGATCTCCAAAATGTGGTGGTGTTATCCACAAGGGCGGTCTATGGTCAGGCAATTTATCGCTGTTGCAGTCTTCTTTTAGCCATTTTCTAGCTAATTCAATCTTTTCCATACCGGAAGACTCCATATACTCCAGGCGCTCGCAGTTTGTCATTTGCCTTCGGAAATATGGATCTGTGCTGAATGCCAGTGCGCATATGGACAGCAAAACCATGGACAGAGAAACCATGAAATATAACTGAAAAATATATGGCCTAGCCATTGCTTTATCAATTATTCATAGGTAGAAATGTAATATTTTAATGGCATAACCAAATCTTCTTTCAAATGTAACTTAAGATTAATAGTATGGATTAAGGGTGAGAGGAAATTATCTCATAAATGAAAAGGCGGTGATAATGTATATAATATTTTAAGGTAATGCCAAATGTAAAATGTATTTTCTATTGGATATTGAATATCAGCTAGTACAATACGTACCCTTCCCAAAGCAGAAGGTTTCGAATAGTAAATGATATTCCAGAGTTTGCCTTTACAGCTCTTCATAAACTGATTGGAATAACTAAAATGTGTCCTACTTGCTTCACGATTTTGTCGGAATTTTTGTAAGGTTTCCTGCTCGTCAACAAAACTTTGCAATCTGAAAAATCAATAGCAACGTTGACATTATATATCTTGAAAATACAATAGTGACGCAAACATACAATAACTATAGAACGGAATAGAACAAAACAGAATTTTATTACAGACTTAAACATGGTACATCATCATACATATTTTTTAATTCCTATTATTTTTCTAACCTCCTTCTTTGGTCATTTTAACATCGGTAACATATAATTGACATAAACATTACCAAGTCTTTTCTTCCAGACTATGATAAAAAGTGACAAATTGTACCCAAAGTGCTTTGAAATTTTTTTACAACATAAGAAATACAATCTTATGGAAAGTAAGGCCAGATAATTCAAGTATATAAGTGAGATGCAAAGAGGTTTTTCACACTTACCTATTAAAACAACAGCTTTCTAGCATTTCCGGTGATATTTCCCAGAATTCTAACTCATTCAGGAATGCTCCCGGACATGACGTCATAGGAAAATGTAGTTCTCCAGTCTGATACAATGCCAACACAGAAGCAAACATATCTCCTGGTCTGTCAACATCTATACAGGCAGATGCAGTAAAGGTTCCAGACTGGTACATTCGTGTCAGCTTAGATTCTGGACCATTTTGTAGAGAATTCGTAGAAATACTGTATGTTTGCCCACCGACATTGAATTTCAATCTGTGAACCATTCTGCATTCAGACATAGACTAGTCTAGCTACGGTAAACTCGAATATTTGGCGAACGAATTCTCTCAAAAGAGTTATCTACAGTACCTGTTTGAAAAATAAATAAGTCCTAATAATACAAGCAATATTTAGGCTAAGTAAAATGTTTTCAGCATGCCATAGCCTTGTCATTATACATTTCATAAAATTACCCGAATATGAAAAATACCGGGCGAACAGACCATTGGACTACTGAAAATTAGGACTTCCAATAAAAGTTGTTTGTACTGGGAAGAACGGTTCTAATATAGATTTACAGAGATAATTCTGAAGAAATTAGACGCAAGAGGTAAAATAAAAACGCCGCCGTCAGACCTATTGAAACAAACGCTCGATCAGTTAATTAGGCGAATTAACATAAGCAAAAATTTGATTAAATAACGTTGAAACTGTTTCAGCAGTTGATATCAAAAATGTATTTGTACATAGATTGTAATTTTCAAACCAATTAATATAACTTGTTTTAAGATTTCATCTTAAGTGTGACGTCGCTATTTATGTACACTGTAAATAATGTTTGGCAGTACATTTATACCTGTACAGAAATTTACAGCATTTATGTTCAAAATTACACTCATGATTTGATTAAATTTGCGTATACAGACAGATGTGGATATACACCTATGAAGTAGCTCTGTAAACTGGATCAATCAGTTATAAATCCTCTCTCTGTCAAAAAAATACATACTGCAATCTGGTATTTATTTATTTTCTTTAATAATCGGCATAAAATATATGGTAAAAGCTTAATGTCTTTGTTTATGCTACTTCTTTAACAACTATTCATGTGTTTGAATAATGAAATGACGTACCTACATGATGTAAGGTGTTTCAATAATGCTCACATTTGTCCTTAAACACAGAGGAACCAATATGTCCGACCCTATAGAGAGTAGACTGAATCCGGTTCAATTTCAAATACAAATATCAATTTGACATAGTAACAGTAGCGATAAATGAAACTCATTTTATTAAACTACAAAAAGAAAACTGCAATTTAAACAAAACTTCCAGCACCTGAAGAAATATTATTGGCAGACACAACGCATAATTTCTCTGAATCTCTTTGAATTATTTAATATCCGAAGAAAGCAGGATAGGTGGGTTCTAACGACAATTGATATATTGAAATGAAATCTCAGAGTGTTTCCATAGTGATGCAATCAAAGGAGATATTTTACTACTGTTTGCAGGTTAAATTGCCCTTTCGCCTTTTTTAAAAATCGATAGAACGGCGATGCTGAAGCTATTTTTGGTCCTCGTCTATACAGGTAACTTTGCCATTTCAGTAAACTTTTTTTCCGATACGAGGTCAGATTAATTTACGCATACACTGAATGTATTTGTTTACGTTGGCCGCGTGACTGAGAAGTTTACAAGATAAAAGGTTGATTTACGGTTGTTTAAGATATTATAATAGTCATTCAAATCTTAAATGAATGTACACTACATCAAGGACATAAATTATGTCACTGACTACATTTAGGTTGCGTGGATGTGAAAATAAAAGCGGAACCCTCTAAAACATTATAGGCATTTTGTCCTGCCCAAATTTCAGATAATGTATCTCGTGTAACGCGACTGACTCGTGGTCGCTGTAACCTATCATTGATTGAAGGTCTTTAGTTGAAAAAGTTGGTAATTTCTTACGGAATATGTGAGTCTAGAAATGGTTCCCCCCCCCCCCCCCCCCCCCACACACACACACACACCACCCCACACCCACCAACAAAACAAGAAACAAAACAATGGACTTAGATTTGATATAGTTTTTTACGATGAATCTATCAACCTCTTCGGCAGATACAATATACTGACTAAAGTAGGTTTAATAGTGTGTTCCGGAAATGTTGATACGGTAATCGGACCAAGGCATTGACATAAAGCGATATCCAAGATTTTATGATGCATTCTGGCAGGGATGTGCCTAATTATAATTGTAATTTAATTAATTACAAATTTTGATCTAATTGAAAATAATGAATAATTAAGCACAAACTAAATTAAAGTAATTGAAATTAATTAAATACGGACTTAGGTTTGGGTTGTAATTGTCAATTAAATCTAATTACTTTCAATTACCTTGGCTTTTTTACTGATCAATGGGCGTGTGAAATTTTCACAGTGACAGTAAATAGCTGACAGGTATTGTTGTATAAACAATCAAGTGTTAGAGGTGTTAATCCCTAATCAGTTCTGTTAAGTGTGATCACTGGGTGAACATCTTAGTCACTAAACCTAATAATTAGGATTTTATCATAGTTCGGTGTTTTTTCTTAACAAATTTGGTGCATGTAAATCGTATACACTGAGTACAGGGTGCGGTAACTAAAAGTGTGCAGGTATTTAATACCCGCACGTTAGTTACCGCACTGTTGGATAGGAAGTATGCCAGTGTCTGGAACAGTAGACAGTGAAGTGTATTTTATTGATTTTCTGCTCTCGCAATGGTTTATTTTACCTGGGCTTTACACATTTGTAAAGCAAGGATTTTAAGTACTCACTTGAACTGCTGTATATGGCAATGTGGAACGCCTACAACTACCATGTATGGATGGCTATGATACAAAACAGAAAGAGCATTAAAACTCTCGGGCAAACGATTTTACTCGGGGGCTACGCCCCCTCGTACAAATCGTTTACCCTCGTGTTTCAATGCTCTTTCTATTACATGTACAGAAAAACTGATATTGAAACTTGTCATTCTGTCGTGGTATTACACATAGTGCACATCATGAATTCATCAGCTCTCAAACATTTTATCTCGGAAGTGGAAATTTTCAAGCAAAATGCAGACACTGCTCAAGGGAATACAAGACCAGTCTACAATTCACTTCAAATTTTATCACTCATATGTTTTCTTGCTGACATTTGCTGATATTAACATGCATGTATTAAGTAAATGATTTGATTTGCTACTTTTATGCACATTTTGTCAAAAAAGCTTTGAGTTGTAAATAATTATGTTGAATAATAAAAATTGTTTTCCAAATGACTGCATTGTTAGAGATAAAATAATTCATTATAATTAATTACTTTTGGCAAAATAATTGTAATTAATTAATTACTTTTTGAAAATGGCTTGTAATTTAATTTAATTTAATTTAATCAGCAATTTTCTCAATGTAATTGGAATTAATTAATTATTTTTGAAAATAATTAGGCACATCCCTGCATTCTGCAGAATCAGATTTTTATGAATATCACAATTACAAGTGTTGTTTAGCTCAATGGTTGTTTAACATTAAATCTCCGTTATAAGGTCACTTACTAATTATTATTACGCAATTAAAACTAGTTCTGTATAACTACGTCGTGACCGGAAATTACTGTAGACGCAAATATTTTTCCCTCGTCGATAATAATTTTCAAAACAAACAAAAAATGCTGTTCCCATTTGGACGTTGTTGAAATAGGAGTATTTTACTTTTTAAACAACGTATCCATTATATTCAAGTTATTGTACTTCTTTCAAATCGATAAAGTTACAACGTATACAAGGACGGGGATACTGGGCCTATTTTTAGACATTTTGTAGAGTCAGAGCGCGCGCTTTGTGTACACGTGAAAGGACGCAGCGACAAGGTGAATACGGTAAAAACTAGCGGATGGGGCGGGGTTAACTTGTCAGGATTACTCTTAAAATAGATTCAGCTTCGTCGCTTTTGTGACGTAAACGTATAACTCTATCGACTTCAAAAAATGTGAAAGGGCAATTTGATCTGCAAACAGTAGTATATGTCTATCATTTTAAAGATATATTCCATCGTTTTATTAAGTAATTAATGGATACGTTAACGTGCGGCAGTGTGTATGTTTGTGTGTATGTCAGACAGGTAACATTGTAATACATTGTCGAATATCAAAGTGACACCAGAAAAGGCCAGAGCCTAGCTCAAGGGTCAAGGTCACATACAGAGATAAAACATTGTCCGTTTTATCACATTTCATGCATGCATATATTTATTCAAATAACTGGCAAAACCTTGACCATAACAAAAGAACATGTCGCGTGCAAGACCTACCCCTACGTCAACAAATTTGTACACGTATGAATGAATAGATTTTCAAATAACTTGGCAAAAAAATTAGCATAAGAGAATTTTCAAGAGCGGGACTGAGATCTCTAAACATCAAAGAATTAATGTCATTTATCTTGTCCTGTTTTTCACTTTTGTACTCACAGAACTGACCTGAAATGATTCAACCTAGTCACTGTTTGGTTCATCTTTTCAGAAACAAGTTTTTGATGATTTCTGTTTCAAATGTGGCAGATGTATTATCGTTATGATAAATCACTCTTAACTACACAGTTGTTGAATCTTCTAAACTGCCGAAAGTAGCCTGTGTCAATAAATTTTGAACGTATATTTCAGCCAGTAGGATTTCAGCATGTTGGCGACGTGTTACTTATGTAGATTACTTTATTCAAGTGATATTAACCGAATGTACGTATAAGAGATATTTCCCTACAAAAGCATTATCACGCCCGTTCGTGCCTACAGGGGAGGGCTACCTGAAGTCTTCCACTACCATCAGATCATTTAGATATTTGTTCTTCATGTCTACAAAAAATCACTATTTTATAAGGCTGTAAAATGTTTGGTTTTTTTTATGATAATTCACCTGCATTCATAAAACAACTTTCTGACTTAACGGGGCATGAAGATAGCATTGCGCATGCGCAGTTGTTCACACATGCCGAGGTATCAAGTGGGGAAGAAATAATCAAACTACATAATGATTGTCCGCTGATAACATGTTCTACTTTTAATTTCACGCTAAAAGTTACATACGATGCAGGGTTGTCGATTTTTGCACTAATTTTATTCTGTATCTATTGGAATGATCAAGAATTCGTATAAGACGAAATTCGAGTTTTTTATAGTCAACCTCGGTTTGCTTTCGTAGCTGGTATTGAACGTCGGGTTATGTTTCATGTGCAATTTTGAAGAGATGAATGATTAATAAATGTGTAGAAATAGTTTAATTACTTATTTTGATATCAAATTAACAACAAAACACCGTCAAAATATTTGTCCGGATACTGGTTTACCTGACGGGAAAAATAACTTATTTTAGTGACCCCATTTGAGGCCCCATAGAAACCATATTTTACGTCACAACGCGATGCTGATTACAACATCAGATGTGGAAAGAGCTGAAGTTTGTGTAGTGTGGACTTCATTTATGTAGAATTTTTTTTAAGGGAATAATGGAGCCGAAATATGAAAATGTGTCCGGAAAAAGGTTCCCAACCAGTATACCTTTACCATTTTGATTCTTGTTTTGTTCTTGAACGAAATCTTCAATGTTTATCGATATTAAATGGAACTTAGTGAAGTTTTTATGTGCGCTATTTATAGAAATGTGCCGGGTCATGCATATTAATGAAAATAGTCCGGCAGCATACAATACGGAAGGTACAATACGGAATTTAAAAGGTACAATACGGATTTTTTGTCTGTCTGTTCATATTTAATTGTGAAAAACAAGCCGATTTTTTTTTACAGAATTTATATAGGTATATGATAAATGAAAATACATAAAGGGGCATAACAATTATGCAAATTTATAATTCCAAATCATATCTATAGGCACAAACCATTAGGGTGGTGGTAGGGGATAAGGCGGATATACACTCATTCATTCTGTCACTGGGTGAGAAAATGTTAAGTCAAACCGAGACTAGAACCCGTGGCCTCGGACTACCGTTCCGTTAATCTACCGATTGAGCTACCCGACCTCCAACACATTTTCTCCCTGTTTTAATATTCAAGTTCTATACCGTGGCATATTTCCCCACCATTTTGAAATTCGTCCTTGAATTCAAGCAATTACAGGCGTCGGAGACTAACCAGTCATACCAAACTTTTTTCTTCTTCTAAAGGCGTCTTATCAAGCCATCCGCAGCGGGGTGCGAGAACAGCCGTAACGGGCCCACGTTGGGCGCCAAATTTCACAGGATGAGAAAAATGTGCAGCCAAACCGGGACTCGAACCGGGGGCCTCGGAATACCGTCCCAATGCTCTACCGACTGAGCTACCCGGCCGCCTATACAATTTCTCCCCGTTTCAATATTCTATACCGTGACAATTCCGTATAGGGGACGAAAAGTCTAACTGTTAATTGCCAATTTGAGTACGAACATTAACTGGATAACATGAAAACTTTCGCAATAACCACTTATTTATGTGAATATGTGGATGGCAGAAACGGGCACTAACAGGCAGTTTTGTCCTGTTAACTTAATTATCTGGATAACACGCAATGCACAGCACAATAGACGTCTTTTTCACATTATACAGATATGTAAGATATTCTAATTCGAAAGGACCGTGTAGTTTTTATGCACAAACTGGAGGGTATTGGTGCGTAGAGTTTACTAGACTATGAGCGTTTTCCTATTAACCTTTTTGCACCTTCAGTATTAATTCACCTGTTTACGCACGGTATCAAATATAACCTTCCGCCATGCTTTACAGAATAACGTTTATTAATATCTGACACAGCAAATACATTTATGTTTTAAAAAAGGTTTTACAGACACTAGGGATCGATTCTTTGTATAAACAAATGCTATTGATTACCTGTGATAATTATGACTAAACGTATAATGGAGTAAAAGCAGGCACAATGCACCAAGCATCTTAAAAACGATAGTAAAAACATTATTCACTGATTAAATTATAGGCGAAATTACGTCAGGCATGTCAACCAAGGTAAGATTTTAATAAATAACAAGAATAAAAATACCACTGTATTGAACGTGCGCTTCCAAGTTATGTTTTGCGCTGCACCTGGAAAATGTTTGTCTTAACATTAGCAGACTCTCAGGGCTATTCTTTATAATTGTTTGTCTCTTTTCAGATGAGTTTTACAAAACTCGAAATCTGTTGCCTATCACTACCGCTTATGTTCTGGATAGTGAAAGGTAAGTGATGGTTTTATGTAAATACTACTTCTCTTTGATTAGTGTATTTAAGCAAAATGCGTTTCTTTAGAAAAAACATATTGAAAATTATGCTTAAGCAAAACCTTGCCGCCAAAGTTCGATCCCATGTCGTGATTTGAATCATTGTTGGCTAAACATCGGTATAATAGACCATCGCATTACATTACATGTACTACGGGTGGGTCCCTACACGTTACTTACCGGCAAATTTGAATACTGGGGCATCATGAAATTGAAATTCAATTCATTTGTAAATATCCTTTTTCATTTGTTTTATAATTTTGATTATGTTTGTATTTTCAAGGTGGGAGTTTACCATGGCCAGATTTCGAGAGTGGATGGTTGCCCATAGTAAACGGACCAGAACACGTTGCCCGACTGAACATTGACCATGGTTTAGGTGAAATTCCAGTTCTGGTTGATGTCTCTGTAAAAATCAAGGACGATATATTCCCGGCGTCAGGTACACTACTAGTACATTTGTACTTTATTGCTCAGTACATTTACTTGATCGGAAGATTTTTTACCGTCTTAGTATCTCAAAGGGCCAGCATTTCAGTGGATAAAGCTAGTATAATTCGTAACAAAATATTAGCTGTTAGCTAGTAAATAAGCTAAGTAATAATAATAATGATGCTGCTGATAATAATGATTATGCTTTTGCTTTTTAAAGATAATATTGTATATCGTTGTGCATGTTGCATAGATACTATGTTGATTTATACACTTTTTAGGATTTCGACCTGATCACCCGAAAGAAAGATCTGGACCAGTTGTTTATATATACGATGACATGTATATTAATGTATCAACGTCTCCGATAAAAGATCCGCTGTACAGAATATTTCCTGCAAGTAAGAATACATTCTTGCCGCATTTTAATTTTTAACTTAATTATATAGTAGAAAATATCTTTAAAAGTCTTATGAAGGTCCGTTTCGATTTAAGGAGAACATGGTATAATAGCCATATTTCATATCTTGTAACTGGATGGTAATATTTAAACGAAATTTGGTCACTTTAAAGACATTCAAAACTAAAAACTTTTCACCGAGAGATTTTTAAAATTTTATCATTTTTTGGGGGGAGGTAATCGGTATTGAAGTTAACATTGATGCCTATGGGAAATATATAATTTCTTCGATTATGAGAATCTGAACTTGAGTTTCGAGAAAATTTTGTGGTAGAAAGCTGCATTATATGATTTTGATACAAATATCAAAAAGAAATCTAAAATTCCCCATAGGGAAAAGGAGAAAATCATTTTTTTCTAGTTTTCAGGGGAGATAACTCATGAAAAACCAAAATTATTAGGGGAGGTAATCTAAAAGATTTTTTTGAGAACTTCTGTCACTATATAACTTGTCAATATGCACCTTATTTATATCGTTTGACATTTTTAAAGCTTACATTATCCAGTTGTACGCTTTTGGTGAAATTGAGGCCTATTACACCATGTTATCCTTGAGAAAACTGTGTTTTAACACTATCTATATACCAGTGAGGTTATCCGTCGGACGCAATAATTTTAAATATGTAAATATTAGCAAAGTTCTGATAGTCCATATTTTCTGGAAAAAACTCGACTTCCGGTAATGGCGGCGTTTACATTATTTATGACTGGTACTTGATTTGAACTGAGAGACTTTGGAAATAGAAAACTTTGTGATCATAGTGGATACGTCTGAGAGATTTATTTCTCGTGAAAAACCCGCCATCGCATTGACTTCTCTTTGTTCGCACAAATCTGCACATCCAAAACAATTTCAATACACCCGATAAAAATATTGATAGCAACAAACTTTGAGGCACAGTAATCCAAGCCATTTCTGCAGCTGTAGTCGCCTCACTCACAGAAGTTTTTAAACACTCATTCCGGCCAGTGAATATTAAACTTGAAGATCAAAGCAAAGAGCTGGCCATGTTGCACAATAAACTTTTAATTTCAAACCAAAGCCATAAAATTTTATAACCTGAAGGCTGAGAATATTTCTCTTAGACGAGAACTTGATGAAGCCGGGGATCGTACTGAAACCCTTGAAAGGGAGCATGATGAAGCTGAACTGTTTGGGAGGCCTCATCCTTAAGATAAGGTGACAGGTGAACCAAAACAATTAAACACAAAAAATGAAATTGTAAAAATGTGTAATGAAAAAATGTCTGTCAATCCTCCTATTACTTCAGATGATACTGAAAGGGCCCACTTCGTGGTTCTGTGAAAAATGGCACCTCACAAATAATTTGTAAGTTCAAGGCTTTGAAAGTGAAAAGTAATGTCTTCACGAGTAAGAAAAACCAAAAAAAAAAATCACAAAACAGATGACTTCAATGTATTTGTAACTGAAACTGAAGATTTAACAAAGAAAAGACGATTTGTTGTACAGCAACTGAATTCTGCTAGAAAAGATGATAAAATAGACTCTTTTTGGACAGTTGATGGCAGAATCTTCTTAAAGGAGAAAACTACTAGTATAATATACCAAGAAGTGAAAAGAATAGTGACATCAGTTTGCCTGATCCAATTTCTTCAATGACTGAAAATCCATGGGAAAACTTATCATATTCAAAAGTGGCAAATATATCTTATCACTCTGAGGCTAATGTTGACATCTTTTCTCGTGCGCACGACATTTTAGCATTTGAGAATTAGGATAGCGCACCGACCTTCCATGGGCTCGTTACAAAGCTTCAGTGTAGTTTATCTTATTAGAACCCCGCTCCCCAATAGATAAAAGATGAAAGTAATTGTTACAAAATAATAATATTATTTCGAGATAAAAAGATAACGTTCACACGAGATGATTTAATCTTAAAAATGTAAATGCCTGTCATAAACAATCCATCGTAATTTTATACTTTATTTTCAAAATCGTGTTACCTATAAAGAACTACTCAGATACTTGTTTAAATTTTGAAAATAGCATAATTTTTTCAAAAGGATTAAATCATTGAATTTAACGCTTGGTTTGCTGTCATATATATTAAAAAGTATTGAACACTTTTAATGCATACATCAGTCAACTGTCTACTGAAGGGTTGTTAGTTGTTCGACATTTTCAAAAAAAAAATCTATTTTGCTGTTGCTGCATACTGAATTACCCACTGAATTATATTTAATCATGCTAAATGTAGTTGAATAAAATTATTTCATATCTTTATTTGTGAGAATGGTTGACTGTAACCACCAGTGTATGTCATATAATTATACATTTATTATTTCAATTTAATCTGTTCAGTTCCAGTACCATACCGCTTTGATAGTTCCAACTTAGTAATCATGGGAGATGCGCATGTGCGGATACGAGCTTGGAAACAATCTTCACTTCCGGTAGAGAATTTTAAGCAATCAGGAATAAGTTTGAAAGCGAATACTTCAAAAGGTATAACGAAAGATTACGCGACCTACATAGGTACAGATGTAGGTAGATAGGTAGATCAAATATTTGTAGGCAATATAGAAAGGTAGGAACGGTACGTATAGGTAAGGTAGGTTTGTACATTTTGAGGTGTCATTATATAAGTAGGGTATACACTGGTCCGTTTCAGATTTCACGTCATGGATAAATGACCCCTAATTTTGCATGCTCCCACTTTTGCCCAACTCCCAATGCCATTGAAAGGCGGGATTCAACCAAGTGACTAACTGCACTGGAAGGCGGATAGCATGTTGCTTATGCGGTTTCTGTAGACGACTCAAAGATTAGTGTTATGCTATCTAAAAGTGATCAAACTTTGACATTATCATATGCATGCTTAACTGTTATATTTTAAACATGTTAAACAGAAAGAGGTGACCAGCTTCATAGATGAACTAAACGTTAAAACTGATATTAATGATTGTTTTATTGTTTCCATTTCGGTTCTCATTATCTTGAAATTGAAAGTGGAAGTTTTTCTGGAGTTGAAAGAAACTTGCGTGTTTGTAAACTTTGTACACTAAATGTAGAATCAGAATATCATTTTCTGTTATGCTGTCCAATTTATAGAAATCTTCGTCAAAAGTATGGTATTGATCAGTCATTTGCATGTATAAATAAATTTACAAGGACATTATCTTCAAGTAATAATAAAATTATTAGAAATACAGCCAAATATGTATATTATGAAAGGAAAAACTTACAGATATTGCTGCTTCTTAATGATAAATATATATATTTAGAACCTATAGTTGTTTTTACTGTATATTTTGTGATATCTTGGTCATCCTTTTTATTTCTGTAAATGGCCAAAGGTATATTGTGTATGCCGATATGCCAATAAATCTGAAACTGAAACTGAAACTGGTAAACAGAAATTTAAGTATGAAATGAGCTAGGACCTTTTTTTTTCAATATTTCTTCTTACAGTTTCTGATTCATACGCCGAAGTATATCACAACCTTAATGAAATGCCTTGTCTTGTGGTTGTTCGTATCAAAATGAAGCGGGGTGATGATACAATCTTGGCTGATGGCGTACGTAAGTCGTAGATTTTTAAAGCTATTTAGACTTAAAAGTAAGAAAATAATACATTGGAAAAGCATATCCTGTTGTTGAATTAATTGAAAGGTCTGCCTCTCACCTTCCACAACGGCAACCACGGTATTAAGTCAGGATTTATTCTTGTTGCTGTTAATGGCTGTGCTAATATTCTGTTGTTTTTGTTTTGTGGTTACGCTGATTGGCACAGCTGCATTCATAGGCCGCTGTAGCGTTGTTGCGGTTGCGTTCAGCGTTCAATGTATGTGCTATAGTTCCACTGAGTGTCGTTGTTGCTTGTAGTGGCCGCGGTTGCGTTTAGATAGTATGGTTGCGATTGTGCTTGCACTGAGCGGACGTGGTTGCGTTCACTGACTGTGGTTGCAATGAGTGGACGTGGTTGCGCTGAGTGGCTGTTTTTGCGTTTAATGACTATGGTTTCTTTAGCGGCGGTTGTTGATTGGCCGTAGTTGCGTTTATTGACTATGGTTACGTGAGCGGTGGCGGTTGAGTAGGTGTGGTTGCGTTCAGACGTTGTGATTTCGTTCAGTTACTGTGGTTATGTAAAACGACCGTGGTTGCGTTCATTGACTGGTTGCGTTCAGTGACTGTGCTTGCTTTCAGTGCCCATGGTTGCGTCAAATGTCTGTGGTTGCTTTTAGTGACTGTGGCTGCTTTCAGTGAATTTGGTTACGTTCAGTGGCTGTTGTTACGTTCAGTGTCTGTGGCTACGTGCAGTGACTGTGGTTACGTTCAGTGGCTGTGGCTACGTGCAGTGACTGTGGCTACGTGCAGTGACTGTGGTTACATTCATTGACTGTGGTTACGTTCAGTGACCGTGGTTACGTACAGTGACTGTGGCTACGTGCAGTGACTAAGGCTACGTGCAGTGACTGTGGTTATGTTCAGTGGCTGTAGTTACGTTCAGTGACTGTGGTTACGTTCAGTGACCGTGGCTACGTGGAGTGACTAAGGCTACGTTCAGTGACTAAGGCTACGTGCAGTGACTGTGGTTATGTTCAGTGGCTGTAGTTACGTTCAGTGACTGTGGTTACGTACAGTGACCGTAGATACGTACAGTGACTGTGGCTACGTGCAGTGACTAAGGCTACGTGCAGTGACTGTGGATATGTTCAGTAGCTGTAGTTACGTTCAGTGACTGTGGTTACGTTCAGTGGCTGTGGCTACGTGCAGTGACTGTGGCTACGTGCAGTGATTGTGGTTACATTCATTGACTGTGGTTACGTTCTGTGACAGTGACTGTGGCTACGTGCAGTGACTGTGGTTATGTTCAGTGGCTGTAGTTACGTTTAGTGACTGTGGTTATGTTCAGTGACCGTGGCTACGTGCAGTGACTAAGGCTACGTTCAGTGACTAAGGGTACGTGCAGTGACTGTGGTTATGTTCAGTGGCTGTAGTTACGTTCAGTGACTGTGGTTACGTACAGTGACCGTAGTTACGTACAGTGACTTTGGCTACTTGCAGTGACTAAGGCTACGTGCAGTGACTGTTGATATGTTAAGTAGCTGTAGTTACGTTCAGTGACTGTGGTTACGTACAGTGACTGTGGTTACGTTAAGTGGCTGTGGTTACGTACTGTTACTGTAGCTACGTGCATTGACTAAGGCTACGTGCAGTGACTGTTGTTATGTTCAGTTGATGTAGTTACGTTCAGAGACTGTGACTACGTACTGTGACTGTGGTTACGTTCAGTGGCTGTGGTTATGTTCAGTGACCGTGGTTACGTACATTGACTGTTGCTACGTGCAGTGACTGTGGTTATGTTCAGTGGCTGTAGTTACGTTTAGTGACTGTGGCTACGTACAGTGATTGTGGCTACGTGCAGTGACTAAGGCTACGTGCAGTGACTGTGACTATGTGCAGTGACTCTGGTTACGTTCAGTGACTGTGGCTGCGTTAAGTAACTGGTTACGTTCATTGGATTGTTGCGTTCAGTGACTGTGGTTACTTTTAATGATTGTGGTTACGTTCATTGACTGGTTACGTTCAGTGTCAGCGGCTACGTGCAGTGACTGGTTACGTTCTGTGACCGTGATTTTTTTTTACTGGTTGCGTTCAGTGACTGTGGTTGCTTACAGTGACTGTGGATACTTCCAGTGACTGTGGTTCCGTGCAGTGACTGTGGTTTAGCAGGATTCTTCCAATTAACAAATATGTACTTAAATTTAAAGATGTACCATGCTGAGTTATTCTATTTCTTTAATTACATTTCTTACATGGGTAGTGCCCTTGTCGTTATGAGTTGTAAACCTACCTGTATAAAAAGTTGGGTCAGTGTTTGTTTTGGCAGTCTAGATGTCTAGATTATTGACAACAGCTTTACAGTCTATATTTATTTTATGTTATAGGTTCAAGTATGCAGGTATTTGCCGATGAACCAGACAGAACAAATGCGTATCTTGTATATGGTTACAGCGAGGCAAAATTCAGACTGTGGGTGGACTCTTCAAAGTTTGGTGGTATGTTGTCCCCATATCACCATAGAAAATCGACGCGTCCTTTCAAGTGTCCGGTTTGATTTAATCAATCGTTGATAATATGTTCGTATTTCAAAGCAGGCACAAGTATTGGACCAGGGATAAAAACATGATCAGATTGATAAAAATGACTGTTTTATCCCAAGTCCAACTAACTGAAAAATACTTAGTGAAATATAATCCCACAATCAGAAAGAATTTATCTGTTAATATGTCCTCTGTTGGTCGTGTTACTTGTTGCAATATAACTAGTATGCAAACTTTAAATCTTTTACAGAATAAGTCTTAATTAACATTGGATAATTTGTATTAAGAATGCACATTTTATTTACCGATTTTCAGCAATATTTGACGGCAGAAAACATACATGGTTTGATATGGTTATATCCGAGGGTGAAGCTGAGATCTACGCATGGAAATGTTCAACTGTAACACCCCAATACAACCAGCGTGTTGTAACAAGCAATTCTATGGACCAGTTACCGACGAAGTGGGGCACTGATGTTGACTTTCATCTGGAACCCTCACTAATTCGTGTTTCAGTAAACATAAATTTTGAGCTTGGCTTTATTCGTATATTAATTCAATTATTTGTTTTGTCTTCATATCACTCAAAGCTAGATTTCATTCATGTTCTACTTATCTAAAAAAGTTATTATGTCGACACAAATGTGTTTAGTCCTGTATTAGAGTCATTTTGTCCATAGAATCTCGTTTAAGACACCGAAGGAGGAAGGAGTGATGACAAGAGGAAAATGAGAAACTTGATAACCGTAGCTTTAGCTTGACTATATATAAGTATAAGTAGTTTGCACGCCGAACAAAATTTTCTCGTGTTTTGCCGTTGTTGGAAAACCTAGTAATTCACCCCTGGTTGACTCGCCTGCTGTAATTTATGAATGAATGTAAAGTCATACGTTTTTTTATGATATAGTACTGATAAAGAGGAAGACATTCATTGTACTTGATTTCTCCTATTAATTAAAGAACACAACACGCGAGATAAATAATTTGTCACTATATAGCTGAATGTGCGGATGGAAACGCCTGCCTATAACTGATTTGCGGTAACTCGACAGAGCATCGCTACCGACTTAATAATTACTCTCGGACTCATGTGCTGTAATTTATGAAAGAGTGCGCAAATTCGTAC
The DNA here is from genome assembly GCF_021730395.1 of Mercenaria mercenaria. NCBI lineage: Eukaryota > Metazoa > Mollusca > Bivalvia > Venerida > Veneridae > Mercenaria > Mercenaria mercenaria. The sequence goes on along the minus strand of NC_069370.1, from coordinate 17,812,068 downwards.
ACTACTATGATAAAATATTCCTTAATACAAAAGAAAATATCCGTTTTTATTTCATTTATTTTGTTTACTAATTGAAGAATACGGTGCCTGTCACCAGATGAAGGTTCTAATAGAAGCATCCTCATATCTATCCATGGCCTTTCCCCCAAAGTCGATTAAAAGGCTAACGCGGATTCATTTAAGTCCGGTCTGTATTGTGATAAAAAAATCATCGTTCAGATTTCATCATTTTTGAAATGGAATAATTTGACTTCAGTGCTGTATAAACTAACCGTATGCTGTCATGATTTTTACCTTAATATTTCTGCAGGTTCTAGCAGAAGAGCCAGGTGGCGCAAATGAAGGTTTCCGGTTTCCTGGCGCAATGCATCTCGGGTATCCTGCGCCATCGGAAGCAGGAAACTCCATAAAACACCCGACTGTGGGTGGCCTTTCATATATCTACAACATGAAGGACACTTTCCATTTTTGGAAGCCAAGGTATTTCGACAATAAATCAACAATATACATTGCCGAGTCATTTGGCGATGGAACAAATTCTGAAAGGTCTGACAGTGAATCTGTGTACATTCAGAGCTTCATACACGAAGGTAAGAATTTACTGAATGAAGAGAGTAAACAATTGTCTAAAAAAAAAACAACCTTAAAGATATCAAGATCAAATGTAGAAAATCCTTCTAAAATGCATTTAATTTTATTAAAAATTAAATCATAATGCATGCAGTAACACTCGTTTGTTAAAGAAACTTTCAGTTTGTAATTGCAGTACACACATTTACACTGCACGAGTGTATTTAAACCTAATGCGGAGCTCTGGTAAAACAATAACTTGTTATACCCCTACAAAACAAAGTGTGTGTGTGTGTGTGTGTGTGTGTGTGTGTGTGTGTTGGTCGTGTGCGCATCCGTGTGCTGCGTTTACGTTTGAGGAGGCTGCGTTTTTAGAACGTGGCTTTCCCTGTTGTATATTCATCCTTGTTTCGATACAAATGAGGTTTAAGAGAGAACGAAGTCTAGATGAGTTACAACAGTGTGGAAGAAGAACCTCCCAACTCTCCACAGGATCCCGCTCGATTCCTCCAGCGATAATAACATAACGGAAAACAATAGTGAAATCCATAATTTTTCAGGCACCCTGGCCTCAGATCGCAGTTTAAAACTCAGCCAGAAAAAGGGTCAAGTCGCCCAGACACAGACCGAGCAAGAGTCAACGTATGCAATGAAAAAGATGCAAATAACATTCCCACTACCCCCCCCCCCCCCCCCGCACACACACACAACTGTTGATGACACTGAAAGGTTCAATCTAATAAGCCCGTTGCGTGATTGCTGTGTGTACGTTTGTTGCAAATTTAAGAACTGGAAAACCAAAACAATGATTTTTTCTGAATAAATCAAACCTAGATCATAAAAAACTAGATAATTTCAAAGTATTTGTGACTGAAGACTTAACAAACAAAAGACAGTTTCTTGTCTAGCAGTTTGACCATCCAAGGAAAGACAATTACATCGATAGTTTGTACAAAATCATCATCAAATTGGATCTATGAGTGACCTCAACTATCTATTACCCTATCATAGAAAACCCTTGAAGTAAAAGGAATCCATAAACCCGTGATACAAAAGGGAGTGCGGACTAGCTAGTATAATTTTGTGAGTTAAAGTGAGATAAATCTGCTGTTTAGTTGTAACCATGTCAATAATGTTTGTCTCCACTTCCATGCAGAATCTATACTACGCTTTATTTAATCAATCTATTATAAATACATATAAATATCTAACTGTTGACCATTTTGTAATGATTCTATAAAGTCGACCAATAACCAAAAATCATCCTAAATCTGAAAGTCCTCTCTGTTGCATATACTTGAAGATAGAACTTGTATATACTAGATTTTTCCCGTAAATATCGTATGACAGATTTCAGGCGTATTCACCACAAACTTATATTTTTGGCGTTTTTATGTTTAGCTGTATGTAAATAAATAATTAGTAGCTATCTAGTTTAAAACAAAATATGTAAGATTCGATTAACAGTTGGCTGGTTGGCACAGGGGAGGGGTGGAAGGAAATGTGGTTATTTGTAATGAACCATGCGTTCGTCAAGAATATACTTTCTAAATAAATAATCAGTAGCATTCTAGTTTAAAACAAAATATGTAAGATTCGATTAACAGTTGGCTGGTTGGCACAGGGGAGGGATGGAAGGAAATGTGGTTATTTGTAATGAATCATGCGTTCGTCAAAAATATACTGTCTATATTTTTGCATTACGTTTATTTTGCTTTACCTTGGTCTTGATTATTCAGTTATTAATCATTTTGTACCTTTTTCACATAATATTGGTAGTATCTTTAGATTAATTTATGTGTTGGCAATGCTTTGTAAATATAAGATCGCTACAAAGTTTATGACACTAACAACTTGCGCTTTAAATTTCACAATACACCATATGAAAGAGAAGGGTATTAAACAAAATGCGCTTTTACTTCCTATTAAAAATGGCATAATCTAATTTGTGAAAGAAAAGATCTAGATTAACTAATGTGATATGTCTGAAGAAACTGAAAAATGAGAAATGAAATAAAAGTTAAAAAACGGAAATAAAACAATACGGGACCGGGACTCGAATTTACGACGAAAACAACACTAAAAACTTTATTCACAGATAATTTTTTATATGTTACGACATATTTTAAAACCAACAAAGTTACTATTTCCCCCTGGATAACTTCTGGATCAATGCAAACTCTCGCCGGAATAGTCCCGAAATACCCTGTTGCAGGTAGTAGGCTGCATAATACTAATTATTTTCCTCCTTTATTTCGTATAAACAATTACATCTACAGACATCATTTTCAGTACTTTAGACCATTACAATGATTGGAGAACCATACTAGTATAGGCAGTTAGTATAATTCACCTGCTTATTTAACAAACCGTTTAATAGGATTTAGACTTCCATTTTTTCTTATGAATGCAATGTTCGCTTTATTTTAGTTACATTCAAGAAATGAATATGTAAGGGTATGTGTAAGCTGTTTTAGATCTTGTTTCCGGCGACTTGGACGCAAAACATTTTAATTCTACTTGTTTCATATTAGACTAGCTGAAAAATGGCGCAGTTGAAATACTCAACAGAAAAATGGGACAGTGGCAGAGGACACGGAAACACAGAATGACATGATTCAAGTTTTATTTACTATTTAGCTGAAATATACATTTTTAAACCTTTACAAATTTATGCATTACAATTCATATAAATGTACAAAAATATAAATGGAAAAAGGTGAACTTAAGTATATTATGGTTCAATTTCTCTGTAACATATACACTCGTACACTTAACATGTTCCACGACAATGAGAAACAAGTACGTCATGTACTTTGTCCTGAGAGAAATAAATAAAAATGAAACAAAGCTGTATTTAACGCATGGTTTATATATCATCACAGTTCCAACATCAAGTGAAAATGAACAACGATTCACTACTGTCGTACTGACAGTGTTGTTTCTGATCAGAAAAAAATAATCAAATTAACAACAACAAGTCTAATTCATTACACCCGTAAACAGACTTGGCGTTTGATTGACGTTAAGTTTCTTTAGAACAGAAAGAAAGCTTGTGCATTTTCTTAAAATGTTTCATCAGTATGTGTTACGTGGACATACTGGACAACACTGTCCAGGTGGAGTATACTGGCCAACACAGTGCCGTAGTGTACAAGCTATCTTACTGCAGTCTGGCTTCCCTGAAACAGAAACGACATTGTTATTAGACACATTTGTATAAAATGAAATAATAATAACAGTAAGCATCCATTGGACGCAAAGTACGCGGACAAGACAAGGATTGCAGCCTCTGTTTGGTTTTGTCTTTCATTATTGGTACTCTTATGTGCAAATCTCGCGCGTCCAACACTCTTGAAAAAACACGTGGACTGCACGATCCGAAAGCACCACATATTGTAACTATACCATAAGTGCATCAAATATTTTTGTACAATATTATCTCAATTGAGAGAACCTATATTACCAATTTTATACATCCACGTGAAATGTTGTAAGTGTAAATTGTCTTTCATAATGTGATAATTTGATTTGTTTTTATAGACCTCGATGATTCATTGCGTGTATGTTTCATTTCTCAAATGTATTCTGCAAACTTTGCCATGTTGCTAGAAAATTGCAATTCTTGTTTTCGAAATTTATGATAAGATTAGTATTAATTTAGATATAACAAATGCGCATCTTCCACTAAAACAGCTACATTTTAGAAACTAAATTTAAGTACAGAATATCCTCAATAAATCCTGTCTAGATATATAAATTTATCATGTGTAAAAGTCATTTACTAAAAAACTTCCGGATTTTCAGAGATAATATAGCTTTGCTATACATGTATTAGGTCAAACCTAACATGCAGTACTGTTTATATAGAAGATCTTTTATTTGGACGTTTTAGAAGTCGTAACATACGTAGGTTTTAAAACAATTCTTATTCATTTTATACATCAAATTCGGAAATATATTAATGCCGATTCTGTTGTAGCAATAAGATAACTCTAGGCCAAAGGTTTATGTCGAACTTGCATCAAATACGAGTTCTACAAAAAGATAAACACGCAAAGGTATCCTAATTCTTCGACGAAAGTTTACGAATATGTTTTTCCCTCATGTTTGTTACCTATGATAACCTACTCATCGGCAAACCGAGATGAAATATTTGAAGATCCTTGGGGAATGATCAATTGAAATAATAAGACTTATTAAGTCAGTGTCTACCTAATTGCATTTTTTCATATTGTAATCCGTCGGTCCTAGCTTACCTGGTAGCCAGCATTGTCCTGGAGGTGTATACTAATTGAGACATTACAATGGGGTACAATCAACAAGGTGGCATTCGTTATCAAAATGAGAAAAAGGGACAACATTATCAGATGAAAGCCAAAGTTCAGTTAGAATTGTATCAGAATATTTTTTATATGCCAATATTGGCAAATTCATTATGCTCCGGTATATCTTTATATTCTGTTTACTTTATTCTGAGTTGTTTACCAAATTTTTACAAAAGGATAGATTACCAGTCCCTAACAAACAAACTTTGTATACTCATGGTCTCTAAGGTGTAAGGATATTCCATTTTGGCATTCAGTAATTTTACTTCATTGTCAAACCCTTAAATAATGTAATGATTATGTTTAACCAGAAAAATAAATTCCTTTAAAAATCATTTTCATACTAGTATTAGATTTAGAACCTGGCCGAAATATTCCAAGTAAAAGTTTCTTCAGAAATCTATGCATTCCGTATAGAACTATTTTAATAAATGTGTAGTAAAACCTTAAATATGTTTAATAATACGTGTTTTGTTTTCATATTTATAGCCTTAAATATTGTATGCTATCTTATATAATGTTAGATATAATTTAGAAATTCTCTTTCTTGTGGAATTCTCACCTATTGGTCCGCATACTGGGCAACACTGACCAGGGGGTGTATACTGATTGGGACATCTTAGAACTTGCGGACACGCCATACCATCACATATGCCTATAAATAGTGACATGTATTCACAATATGTATTTTAAAGGACGGAAAGAACAGTAGTAATAAAATTGTTAATTTTAATGTTATGCCTACCCTAGCAAATAAAAATTAGTGCGCGTTATCACTCAGCTAGCAGGAATGATAAACTCTATGCTTTACCTTGTTCTGTCATTCGCAACTTTCTTTCACTGCCTGAATCACATAATGTGTTTGAATAACATCAGTAGTGCAAGTGGACTTCTGATTTAATATCGTGGAGTTCCGATAACTTCTAGCAGCATCTGACATGTGTATCATCAAATCTTTCATATATATAAAGCGAATCCTTCAAAAATGGTCTCCATATTAAACTATACTAACCTACAGGGCGCTCACATGTATGACCACAGCCATTGCTACAGCATTTCCGTCTCCCATGGCAACTGGAGTCGTCAGTACACAGTTCTACACATATTCCTATCCCGGTGGGACGGGGGCATCTGCCAGGTTTTGAACCTGAAAAGATAAACGATTCAGTGAATAATCAAAGGATTAATATGAAATACGTAAGCAAAAGGAATGTCTAAGAAAATAAAATGGATTATTGTGTTAAAAGCTGTCTTCCTGTATTACAAAGGTTTGGTCTGTTGATAAACATTTAAGGATTTTCATTATTTAACGACAATATTACGTGAAAATATTTTAAAATTTCTTGTTAAATTGACAAGATTAAACGTACCACAGGCCATCTCCGTACATGAAATATGACCATTATTACACGTGCATGTATTGCACCTGTCTTTAAATGTTTCACCGTCCATTCGCTTTTGACCTTTATGGTAACAATGATTTCCTGAAGAGGAAAAGAGTCTGATGATATTTTTATTATGTCGAAAAATAATCTAACATAGTGATAGCATTTGTCATTTGTAAAGAGCTTTAAAAGAAAATATTCATTTTAAAAAGAGGATGTAGCAACTGGTTTGAATTAAAGCCTTTTTTTGAAATGAGGTGAACAAGCAAAAGATGCTGACAGCTCTTAAAAAGCATTTCATCTTGATCTATAAAAATGGCCAGATGGTTTTGCTTGAATTATTTTAAAAAAGCCAGACTGTGAGTGTAAACAATCACACAAATAGCTAAATGCTACAAAACGAAATACAAGATATTCATTTCGCAGCCGTCCTCCGTCGTTTTTACCAAAGATAATTCGTTTGAATACTTAATACCGTGGTGCAAGTGTACATATGACGTATTCCCGCATGCAGAATTCTGATGAATACCTCAATCCTCTGACATGTTTAAGTCAATTCTATCATACAAGTATGGGAGTCCCCCAAGTAAAGGTATGCATATTCAACTGTACTTACCACCATTTTCAGGCAGAACACATGTATGACCACAACCATTGCTGCAACATTTCCGTCTTCCATGGCAACTGGAGTCATCAGTACACGTTTTTACACATATTGCTATCCCGGTGGGACGGGGGCATCTGCCAGGTTTTGAACCTGGAAAGGTAAGAGATCAGTGACATTTTTGTGGTTAAATGAAACACATTATCAAATCTTCGTAAAACAAATCATTGCCATCTATCTACAAAGAATTTTGGTTCTTTTGATTCCTAACCATTAAAACATTTTTTTTAATATCAAACAAGACAGCATACTCTGGTATTATATTAATTAGCGAGAAAATAGGAATTGACATGCATATTGCCTTATCATTAATTTGAAAGTATTTTTGAACGTACCACAGGCCTTCTCCGTACAGGAAACATGACCATCATTACACGTGCATTCATTGCACCTCTCTTTAAATGTTTCACCGTCCATTCGCATTTCACCTTTATAGAAGCATGATCTTCCTAAAAAAGAAACGAAATATCTTTTCACTGTACCTTAATACCAAGCATAGGAGATAGTATTTGTTGAGAGCTACGGCAACTATACAGTGCTTCATGAATTATTTGTTTTGATTAACCCTTAGCCTGCTGGCGGCAGATGATTCTGCCTTTGCGACCAGTGCAGACCAAGATCAGCCTGCACATCCGTGCAGTCTGGTCATGGTCTGCACTGTTCGCTATTCAGTCAGTAAATTTTCAGTGAAAACCCCTTTGAGTAATAAGTGGTACTGTCCAAATTGAAAGATGGACCAGTCCATTATAGAAATATAGCAGGTTAAGGGTTAAGAGCCTTTTTTAAAATGAGGTGATCAGGTAGTACATACTGATAAGTAGACTTACAAAGTCTGTTGAGATCAAGTAGTCTGTAATAATATTAATTTCTTCATACTGACATTAAATTATTTTCTCAGAAAAAACATTTTCTCTCTAGGCAGAGGCAAGAGATATTGTAAATTCTTTTAGAAAGTGGTATCAGAGAGGATTGATTTTATGGCCAGGTGCTTTACATTCAATGACTCTAACGACTGATGCCAGTCTAACTGATAAGTGAAGATATGCAATTTTACTTCGGTCTATAAATTAGACATAATGTTTCCTGTTTGAAGCTACGCAATACAATTTTCAGTAAATAACTACTACAAGTAATAATCAAATAGAAATGACACGAAATACTAATTTTTAAGAATCCAAAAACGACCTGATCATTATTTTCTTTTATGAAACTGAGATATGAAATATATATTAAATTAATATTTAACGTGTCAAACTAATTTTTTTTATGTAAACGGCAATAAAAACCCAATCAAGTTCTATTGAATTATTTCAGCAGTTACGAATTGCAGGTCTGAATAGTCCATTAAACAAGGTACACTAACCTCCGCTTACCGGCGACATACATCTATGACCACACCCATTACTACAGCATTTCTGGTCCCCTGGACAACTTGAATCGCCTGTACACAAACTTACACAGATTCCAAATCCAGTCCCACGTGGACATTGGCCAGGTTTCTCAACTGTGGATTGATATTAATAAAAAATACTAGCATAAAAATTAAATGACAATTAACCAAATAAGGTTTCCCCATATCTTGTATTTGTGCCAAAGAACTGTAAAACATTTATAGCGGTAACACAAAAAAATAGGTTTATGTTCAAACTTATATTAAACTGCAAATGTTTTATATGTACGTTAATGCAGTTTTGTTCAATTATGTCAATAAGATTTGGGAAATAGATTTTAGTTTTGAGTGCTTTGTTGGCAAATAAAACACGGTTTTAAACATGTTTAATTTGCCAACAAAGCACGCAAAATTAAAATCTATTTCCATTCTAACAAGTTCGAATTACACCAGGAAGGGATACTATTCTAGAATCCTTTTTAGGCTTGAATGTAAGGAGTAAACCAGAATAGCCAAAAGTAGGTCATTTTGTGAAACGAGTTTAAATCGACAAGACAATACATGGTAAAATCCTTCTTTGTTTATATAAAAGAAAGCCTTAAAAGTGTTAGAACATGTAAATATATACCCTTATCCTATCCTGTTAACATCTCAACATCTGAGCAAACTACTTTGTTTTTTTTGTTTTGTTTTTGTTACAGGTTAAATTCAACTACAATTTTGTTTTGAAGATGACATTATATTTTATAAAATCTTTTATAAAAGAAATTGTTACTTACGACATCATATTTTTGTAAAGCTTAATCTTCACTTAAAGTGTCAGCAACACAAAACCTGGCTTTTAGTTTAGATTTAGAACTACTCACGAATTTATTAATCTGTATTTAATTTAAAGAACAAGTTTACAATGTAAAAATACTGATCTTATTTCTTTTTTTTCACCCTACGCTTGTAGCTAAGAACAATGTCTGGCAAAATAATATTCATCATAATAATTCTATATTATTAGCTTTTAACCCAACACACCAAACTCTTCCCGTGACCAGTACGAAATAATAAGTTTCCAAATATAACTTTTCTTATTTTGACTGGGGCAGTCTTTTCAAGGAAAGTCAAACTTAATGCAGGAGTGAGTTGCCTCCCTTCTACATCAGAAATCTCTATCTTTAGGTAAGGGTGATCATTGCGTAGGAGATTGAAGAAAAGTTCTATAATTTTAGTAGTCCGATTTCTTTATTTCTAAAGCATCAACTTCAAATACTTATGTGGCATTGTCGTTAATTTAACACATTTAAATTCACAGCAACCGAAACTTGGTTTTATAGAGCACTCACTAAAAACACTCTATGTGCAGTAAGATGCGCATAATGCCACTTTAAAATCGTTATATCATTTAACCGCTTTACATACATAAGAATACTTAAATACATTGAATATGCATGGTATTTTAAGGTTATGGTATTTTGCTTGTAGAAACGAATGCTTTGTTGTCGCAACATATTAGTACAACTGATGATATAAGTACTTAATTTTAATGGCAACCTTAAAACCAAAAATATGATATATTGTTCTTTGATCAGTTATACTTAGCAATAACTATTTGGGCAGAGCTAGTTCATTTATGGCTACACTTGTTTCACCCTTAGAACTAAAAGCGTTTTTTTCCCAGCTAGTATCATTTTAAGAACAGATATTTTAGTAAATATCAAGGTTACTGCTTGTGAGAAGTAACAAAAATCTAATTCATTACGTTACAGAGACATTGCACTAAATATACATTTCTAGATGACACTACTATTTTGTATTATATCATAAAAAACTGTTTTATGATTTGAAAACGTAATTTCACAGTCAAAAATTCCAGTTAATTAAGTTTCTAATATGCATTTTGTAGCTTAAGTAATTGTACATACATGGTGGCGGTGTTTGGGGGACAGACCGCACAACATTCCCCAGGAGGAGTGGTTGGATTTAAACAGTCTGTCTCTGCGCAAAATACAGCATCACATTTATCTGGTAGTCTTGGACGGCCTCCGTATTGTCCATTTATAACCATGGTACATCCACTAAAAAGTAATATATGCGTGAGAGACACCATAGCTGTTGTTATTGTTGAAACAGAAGAGAACTCTTTTTTTATGATTTCTTCTAGTTCTTATTTTTAAGGAATGGCTTTATTACACTCCCGCAACGTCAAACATATCATAAATTGCAGATATTTTTTCTTTGAAACTCAATGTTCTAACTGAACCAGTGCTGCTTTCGTCTTATATGACAAGTCCTAAAAGACAGAGTCTTTGCTGGAAAAACAAACGTTCTGACATCGTGCAACAGCGATATAAGCTTTCGGATGATAACGTCAAGTAAATTGTTGACTAGCAAAAGTGGCCAATAAAACGTTTTTCTCATATGGCAGAATCTGCTGAAATGCTTTAATTGATATTTGTCTTTCGGATGCTTCGTCGGGCTCTAAATTGTGTTTCTCCGGCTGCTTTGCAATCTGCTAAGGCATTGTGTACATATCAGTGATTCGTTAGATACTTTTCTTTCAATTTTTAGACCTTTACCTTGCTTTTTCTTGACAATACATGTGTTAGATATACACTTCAAACTTTTTATATAAATTTTTCGAGAAAATAGATAAAAACATACCGAATGATACTCACCAAAATTATTAACATGATTCCTAAAAACTTAGCAAGGATTGCTTGTACTTACACTGTCCAGTAACATATACACACAGCGAGGAATCATTAACATGCGTTTTCGTTTAAACTCGAAGTGGCTATTTTTCCATTTACCATTTCAAGGCGGTGCCCAAATGTTCCTTTGTTCATTTTGAATTCGTTGCATGTATATGTTTTAAGTTATGTGTATGTTTTAAATTAATGCATTCATTTTCATCTAAAAAAAGAGTATTGTTTTTTGCTCATTATCTATTTGTATGTCTGTCGGTTGGTAGACGTTTAGTTGATAAATTATTCAGAAACTACACAATGGTGTGAACTACGTTTTGAAATTCGTAGACTGTAGCTAGTAAATGAACCCATTTGTTCTTCATGCGAGTTGGACGCAATTTAAGGTCACGACTGAACAAAAATATTTTACCATAAAAAGCAAAAAATACTTTTTGACTTAAAGTAATCAACATTCGTACTAGGATGATAGAGGATTTCTGTCGTTTTAGAGGTTAGAAGATTAAATGTTAAGTTCAAATTGATTTCTGCTCAAGATCTTAAAAGTCTAATGATTGCCTGTTTTTGCTGTTTTCCTTTGTCTTGTTTTTTGGGTGGGGGACAGGAGGGGTTAGAATGATAGAAACCCAATTTAGTTAAGGTCATTTGGCGACTTTTCAACAGCTTTTAATGGTTGGACAAAGGTCCAAGTTGCATATCTGGGCATGGGCGGGCACCTTGATAGAACAGACTACCTTCTGTAAGCCATTTGGCTGGCTTTCTTACATGAAGGACTCTACACTCAAGTGATTTTTCGAACCCTAATTAATGAGGAGAAAAGAAAAAGCAGCGACCTATACCACTCGGCCACGCAGGCCAGTATATGTCCACATTAATTTATGGGCAGAGGGTCAAAAGACAAGGAAACAAGTAACTCAAGCCTGATTTATTTCACAGTGTTTTCCGGTTTTTAACTTCGTGTAATCATTGCCTCTGCAGATGATCGTAAATTACATACATAGATGCCTCCGACAAGCTACCATGTAGCCATGCGTTGTTGGTAAAAGCGCAATCCAATTCGCGCTGGAATTAAACTTAAAATGGGTTTCACGACCTACGGTGCTGGTGTTGCTCGTAAAAAAACGTGATTGAGATAGGTGAAATTATGTTTTTGCTCAGTATATCAGTTATAAATCAAGCAAAATGCTATTCAACACAAATATACAAATATGATCAGACGTGTGAAACATTTGGTTGTATTTCATGATTCGGCACCATAATCACAAAAACTCGAAGTGTGCAAAAAAAAAAAAAAAAAAAAAAAAAAAAAAAAAAAGAAAAATGAATGAAATCAACAAAACGTTCTGATCTCATGTTCTTAGAACCTTGGAAGCTTCTTATGATAAACTAACTGCAACAAAGTAGAGAATATCATAACTCTTTGCTCCAAATTCCACAAATAGTGGCATAATTGACAAAGAAATCATCGAGGATGGTGTACGCCACGGGAATGGAGTTACTGGTATATATTATGATTTCAAACTTCTTTGTCACGTATGTAATTGCATAGTCAGCTTGCGTCTACATAAATACTTATAACTGTAAGGATAATGGGACCATTATTTAAACACAATCGGAGATAATGAAATACAGTGTAACTTCCGAAAATCGAACGACCTCCGGACCAGTTCAGTTTTTGGAAGTTTCCGGAATAATTATTCAGAAGTTTAAAAGTTTGTAGGCAATGTGGACTTGGTGCACAAGAGTTATGTTTTCTTACACATAGGGTGAAGGAGATTATTATCCTTTTTTTTATTAAAAGAAATTAATTAATTAATTAATTAATTACAAACATTGAGATTAGTAAATACATAAATAAAAGATATAAAAAGAAACAACATATCTTAAATAACAGCATTTACGCAGATATTTTCCACTTACATTTTACTATCTTTGGAGTTCGGACTTCGTCAACATTTCATTAATGTTACTGCATAGTTTAATCGATGTTACTAAATGAACTAAAACACCTGTCTTTCTTTCGTTCAAACATTAAAAAAGTTTTTCACACAAAGATATTCAATTTATCACGTTTTCATAAATTGAATACAAATGAAAGTAATCACTGATTACTTCCTTACTTTTGCATCAAATGATCATTGTGATTATCTAGCGTGTCAAAATAAACGCGGGCCGCTGATAGATAAACAAAATAACATGTTGACAGCGTCTTTTGATTAACAGGTGACACTTTTAACCCAGCAAAAAATTTGCTGTTCGGTTTTCAGAAGTCAATTTTAGTGTTGAAATATAAACGGTCCTTCAGAAATCGTCCGGTTTTTAGAATTCAGAAGTTCCGGTTTTCAGAAGTTAAAAATAAATAGAAATAAGAACAGAAAAAATCGGGACCTTGAGTTTCGTGCAGTTTTCAAAGGTTTCCGGTTTTCAGAAGGTCCGGAAGTTACACTGTACCAGTATTGCATAATTGTCCAGACCACCTAAGAATTGTTACAGTAATTAAAATGCAAATATAGACATGAGGAAAACACTAATAATCAATATATTGTTAACTGGCCATTATCATTTTTGTATATTATTTGCGTAATCATATGGCAATTAGCAGATAAACAATGGGACAATGTTTGCAATTCTGGACTAAAATTGACCAAATGCCGTTGGCTGCATTAACACAAAGCAAATGTTCCATGGTCATAGAGTGCTACCAGCGGGTTTCTCTGCATTTCTGGAAATTTTTCTGTCAAAATACATGTATTGTTGATGCAAGAATCAAAATGTCTTCCTGTTGAACCATTTCAATGATATGGAAAGCACAGATCTACCTATCGGAGGGTTAGCGTACTGGAGGGTCAAAAGTTCGAACCTCGAGTGAGGTGTATGGATACGGCTGGGAAAAAAGACGTCGGTCTGAGACCATTTGTCATCCTCCTTCGATTTATATGGAGAAGTTGATGCTTACGGAACACAGGCTACTACGTGTACCGAATCTCTGGTTAAGTAGACTGCTAACCCAAACATAGCTGAAATACAGTTGAAAACTGCGCAAAACACATGCTGTTTCTTGCTCTATTGTCGATTAAGACAATTTGAAGTCAATTCACCGAGGCAAATATTACATGGATGAATTGTATCTTGTTGCAAACATGGCATAGGGAACGTTTGTCTTTCGTCTTCCAATGAATGATCTTTAAGTACTTTAGTGCTAGCCGTAAACTATCAAAGAAAAGTGGCTATGGACGAGTTTCTTTTGCCAAAATGAATAAATGAATAAATAAAACAAAGAAAATGACATTGTCAAATTTATTAGAATTAAAAAAGTATGATTGGTCTATATAATGTTAACGGGCATCTCCATTACCGGGGTGCAATCCCATTCCCGACGATGTTTTGCCAGTTGTTTCCCCCTAAGCAATATTCTATTTAAGTATATATAACATTCATGACTGTATTACACCTGTTTTCTCATAAGCAGCGTACCATTTCAAGGAAGTAGACACACGAGTTATTGGCAAATTTCATTATTCCATAGTTCTTGACCGTTTGTGCCAGCATAGTGTTCGTAATAACAGAGCCAAAGCAGATACTTCACATGTACGATCGTTACAATAGCATTTTTCCTGATTTCGGAAACCATTATCAACAAAACTCCACCTTCCTTGATATTATATAATTATAAAAGTAGCTCGATCTGCGGTACTGTATTCGCCTCGTGTGGATTTTGCCAGATTGGATCTCACAAGGCGCTCAAGCACAAAATCCCAGATCTAGCTACTGTTATAATGACCCTTTAAATATATACCTCCATCTTTTTGTTTGTTGTTTATCTTCAATGTTTATTGATATGAATAGAACTGCGGGAAGTTTTCATGTGCGCTATACATAGAGCTATGTCAGATAATGCATATTGAATGAACGAAGTCCGACAAAAATGCACTATAAAAGGTGCAATACGGACTTTTTCCTGCCTGTTCATATTAACATGTGAAGTACAAGCAGTATTTTGTCAGAATTTAAATAGGTGTATTATAATAAAACCTGATACGCAACACCAGCACTGGAGGTCGTACAACGTATGTTAACCGTATTCCCAGCAGGAATTTGAATGCGCGTTTACCACCCATGTATCACGTTCACATACACGCATAGACTTATAAGATTACTATTTCTTAGAAAATGACCATTCCTTTTGGATATTTAACCTTGATTTTAGATCTGTAACATCTCTTTTTGGGTCATTCTGTTGCATAGGACTCATTACATAACGTTTATTTTAGGAGATTAATGCTTAGAATGCACAGGTACTCTTACATTGAGGACGTAAGTTGGTTATTGTGATAAACTGAATCTTAATACAGTTAGATACCGCGTCATTTGTTTCCTGTACTGGTACATTACAATACCGTAAATTCAGATAAATAAAAAGCAAATTCGATGAATTGGAATACCCCGCCGAAAGGGTTTGTGGTGAGAAATGGCAAAAATATATCCGGCGAAAAGTTCAGGATATTACTAAGAAGCAAATTATTTCATTAGTCAAAATCAATTTAACAGAAAATGAATGCCTATTTTTGCGGGGAGGGCGTGGAGTAGCGGGGGTTACCAGGTGAGGGTATAAAACTTCTAATGTTGATTATAAATACTGATGGAAAATTAACATTGAAGGAAAAAAAGCAAAAAAAAAAAAAAAAAAAAAAAGAAAAAAAAGAAAAGAAAAGAAAAAAAATAGAAAGAAGAAAATGGGGTAGGAGGTAGGGGATAGGGAGCGGGGGATATGAATGATCGGGTTGGTAGGCATGACTGGGTGGGGAATGAGGTAGGGGAAGGTATAACTTTGCATGTTGATAAATATTCATGGAAGGTTTGAAAAAAAATAATGATTTCTTTTTTTGTTTTTTGGTGGGGGGTGGAGGGGAAGGGAGTGTGACCAAGGCAATGTGGTGACCTGGTGCTAGTACACAACTTCACATGTTTATGATAAATATTCATGGAAGAATGAAAGAAGTTAAATGAAATTCTACCAATTGGTTGGTTTATTATGTACAAATCTGTAGATTTTTAAGCAATAACTCTAAGGAAAATTGCCCAGTCCAAAAAAAAAAAAAAAAAAAAAAAAAAAAAACAAAACAAAAACACAAGAAACAATGAGCATTATTGCAGTATGTTTGTTCATGTTTATTTTAAATTTTATGAAATTCTACCAGCTACTTACTGAGAAATGACTGCGGAACAGACGAAAATGTGCATTTTTGACTATTTAAGGGGCCATAACTCTGGAAAAAGGGGCGGACCCAGATAAAAACTTGACGGGCATCATCGCAGTATGTTGATTCATGTTTATTTAAAGTTTCAGGAAATTCTACCTGCTAGTTACTGAGAAATGGCTGCTGACGGAAGCACAGACGCACGGACGGACAACGCCATTCCAATACCCCTCTCCCGATTTCATCGGCGGGGGAAACTAATAGTTGTGTTTAGGTATAATGAATTTGCAATATGATATATCAAAAAAAATGAGTTAACATCACTTCTAACATTTGTTTTATAATGAAAATAACAAGAAGAAAATATTTTAATCTTTCTATTGCTTTTATTCAGTTTATGTCTGAAAATAGTATCTTTATTATAATAATTCTTGGGTGATACGGCTTAACTGTCATTTGTGTCTAGATGAGTGTTGATATGTTGGAAACGTAACATGTTGATTTCTGAGAGTTTAGAATATATCGGGAAACATGCCCTTTGACGCCCATGTTTATCAGTATCTGCCGCCTCTTGGGTTACCTCGACATACTCGACAACATTCGCCTCGAGGAATATATGAGTCTTCACAGAACACCCGTGGGCATGTCCTACTATTACAGTTTGGTCTCCTTCCTGAAATGAAAATTTATATTATTACATGCAAGTTCAAAGTCTGTCCGACATTATTTTCACTTTTATTGCCAGGCCAGGTAACTAGTCACGGACTGGGACTAGTTCAAGGTACGGGCGGTTTAAACGGTCACATATTATACTAAAGCCACGACGTTTGCATATTGTTTTTTCTTTAATTAAAATTATTACTAACATTTACAAAATAACATATGTACAGTTCAACGGTAAATTTTTACGAATTTGCATTGTTTTTCAATATGTATCATCCAAGTCAGTTCAGGTAGATGTGTTAAAAAATATATACTATACATTTTCTATAAACTTGTCTATAAATGTATATCTTTCTCGTTTATATTTTAAGTAGCAAACAAAATTGATAATGTTCAATTTTTGAACGTTAATCACTTAAGAAAAAGAATTTGTATGTGCATAAACTTGCTACAGTTAGATTATATTAGATTCCCAGTCATGGCTGTTGTCAAAATTATATCCTAGAACATATTTTTTAAGTTCTCTATATTTCTATGAATTCCAAGTAACTTAAATACATTCGATTATCTGTTCCAAAAAAAGGTGTTATCAAATGACAGTCAACGAAAGAGTGTTCTTAATTGTCTGGTATTTTGCAAAAGCTATAATTAGGATTTTCGTTAATTTTCCATTTACACAAGTTTTCACCATTGGCAATAACATTATTAACCAATTTGTATCGAAACTGTCTTATTACTTTTAACAATAGACATATTCACTTGTGAGTAAAGTTTGTTCCATGGTATTTTGAAACCAAACTTACTTTCCCAAAATGAATGCAAATATGGTTCCGAGATTCTTTTTTTTGCAAAAGTATATTATATATCGCTTTATTATTCAAAAATTCTAATTTTAATGTTGAAAAAGGAAGAATATTTAGATTCACTTTAACGCGGATACGTGTTGACTTTTCTTCAGCCATAATTTTGGTATTGCGTTCTTAGATCGGTTTTTTTATTTGTCTAAAATAGTGTTTTCGCTAATTTTGCCATTGTATAATATCATTTAAGGAAAGTATGTCCGAGTTTATCCAATTTTTAAACAATATGGTGTTTTGTTTGTTTTTACACTTAATTAGCTCATTACCCCAAATTATTTCTTGACGTACATCATTAAATGTTTTTGGTTGCTTTTTGTTTATATTTCTGAAAGATATCCAGTTGCTGATAATTTTCTTTTATTGAGATCAAATTCATATAGAATACTAGAAATTTTTTACAAAAGTTGTCAAAATAATATTTTGGGATTACTTTCCAGTTGGCTTTTTCTGATGATAGAAGTGATTTAACCAACTTTATCTGTAACATGACTGTAAAACTTTCTACATCAATGATGTTAAAAGGCACTCGCTACAGTTTTCGGATAGGTCGATATTTACCCAAACACCGTGCCAATTTGGTTGTGTTTCTAATCGATGTAGCTCACTGCAGACTTGGTGCGGTCTTCTGCGCATGCCCGGAAGTGAATATCTAATGTCGCGTACGGCAAAAATTCGCAAATTATTGTATGTTCGCATGCATTTAATGTACAAAATGTATAATATACGGACTAAAGGTTAGGGTTACATGGTTACAAAATATACACATTTAAAGTACTTTTAGTTCAAATTGCTTCAATCCGACATATACTGGAGTCTGTTATTTATACCAGCGCTCAAACTCTGCACTGAGTCACAGCTGTTTCTAATCCCGTACCGTACCCGTACCGTACATTCGTAAACTATAGGTTTTGTTAAAACAAGGGTAGAAACTTTCATCGTTCTATGCCATCAAAATGCTTCAAAAACACCTTAAAATCCGCTTATTAAGAAATCTGCCGTTTGATAATGTTATATATATATTTCTAAGTCATTTGCTCAAACACTGAAAGAGTATTTCTTACCAACCTGTGTTGTATAAATGCCCGCCACACCCCACCTCGTTGAAATTTGATTTAAGCGAAATCTAATATGGTGACCTATCAATTTTCTTTTTGTTTTAGATTAGGTAGACATAACCAAAGGTATGTACAGAGTTTGATTAAATTCTATTATGTGAAACTCGATAAAATAGCAGAAGTACCAACTTAAAACTGACAAAAATATGCAAAAACAGCCCTTGGGTCTGCTGAACAAGTATTCCTAAATTTCTTTACAAAATCATGTTCTTTTGATTTCTCTGAGCATGTTTCAAATAGATATATTGTTTTCCGTTATAAAAATGCTTAGATAATCTTTATGCTGATTATTGTACTTTACTGAAAGATATTTTAGGATTACAGAAATTTTGAAAAATGTTTAAAATAGCACCATATCTAGGGTGAAATTAAATTGAAACAAAGCTGGTGACCTAGTATTTTTATTTCATTTTTCAATACATCATAACATGATCTTTTAATAAAAAACATTTCATCAAAATGTGTTATTGGGAAAAAAATTACGAAACTGTAGCGAGCGTCCTTAGTACCAACTTCTTCAGTTGAATTAATTAGTGTACTTCTTTGGATTTTTCTCTCGTTTATTCCCCCATAGGAAATTAAAAAAAACAAAGTGTTAAGTTTGTTCATTGGAATCTTAGGTAAGTGTATTCGTTGGAGCAAATAAGTAAATTTTGGGAGTAGGATAGATTTTATCACGGTTACTTTGCCTTAAAGTGATAGTTTTCTTTTATTCCAATGGTTGATGATTTTCTGGTACAATTCTATTTTAGGTCCCAGTTTAACTGTTCACGTTCCTTTTAATCTGTTCCAAAGTATACCCCTAAAGCTTTTATTGTTTTCTTCATTTAATTTCACCTACAAGTTCATTTGAAAGTTTAGATTTGCCTATCTACATTCCCTCAGTTTTATTGTTTTTTAGTAATAATCCTGAATATTTTGATAGTAGAAGTAGCGTTTTCAATGTCAGCCTTATTTCGTACACACAAACTAGTGTCATTAGCAAGTTGTGTTAGTTATAGATTGAACACTTCAATCTGAACTTCAACAGGATTACCAGAGATGTTAGTATTGTCGCGTATTTTATTTTCTAAGACCTCAGCGACAATGATGACGTTTGCATGATTTTAAAAGCATTTATGATAAAAGTGTACAAAAAAGTATAAATTGAAACTATGATATAGCCAAATACTGATATTGCCAATTTAAAATATATTTGATATTTGAAAATACTTACAATTTCTACAAATACATGTAGTTCATGTAAACATAAAATGAGCAGCTTCAATTGTATTTGCAGTAAATAACAGGTTTTCTTCAGTTAAATAATATCTTTGTTAAACCATACATTGCAAAATTATAATATTTTCAAAAGTAACGCGAAAGATTAAAATTCCCTTTGTTCCGATTGAACTGAGAGTAATTATTTCATTTTCTCCCATTGGAATGTCCTTTGAAAAACTTCACAAAACCATATCGTTGCCATATCTACGCATCTACGCATGAACGGCAACAATTTCATTTGCGTTCCGTAAAACTGAATATGTGTTAAAGATATGTTATGCGCATCTTATATCTATTGATATTAATGTTGCGTTGATAGGAGACCATTGTAATCATCTCCTATTAAACGTAGAATCTACTTTGTCAAATGTATATTTAATTGAGTCAAATTTGAAAAATTTACTGTCATATTAGCAAAGTTATTTGTGAAAAAAAACTGCCACTTTTTTCTAGGTATTACAAATTAATAACGCCTGTACATTTATGCAAGTGTTTACTATTTTTACCTTCCACTCACAAACTAGTTTTGGGATTACATAGATATTGCATATTTTATTCAAAGCTTAAGATCCCTCCACCATAGACAAATATATTGTTAAATGTGTAAAAAGGTTCTTCAAATTCCATATGATATAGATTTAAGACATGATATTTTTATTATAGAAGAAAACTCTACTCAAAATTCGGTGTAATAAAAGATTATAGACATTGTTGAATTGTATTTATTCAATTTCTCATAACACATAAAATCTTACTTGGTCTTCTGCAAACTGGGCAGCACTGTCCCGGAGGCGTATATTGTCTTCTTCGCCTACAATTTAACGGCTGGCAGTCGACGAGATGACACTGTTTACCTACCAAACAAGATAGTAAAAGACGAAAATGAATTTCTTTAAATGTGCGGGAGTAGTACATGTATTATACATATTATACACTTAATGCGTGCGAACATGCAAAAAAAATGCGAATATTTGCCTTGCGCTCCGATGATAATGATTTTCTGACATGTGCAGAACGACTGCACTAGAAATGCAAGAAATATACATACATGCATTTAAAACTCTTATTGATATTGTTAAAGCACGTGTGTTAATTCCCGTCCACACCCCGACCAAAGCAGAAAAAAGGAAATGAAAAGAAAAAAGGAGGCCTATTTTTATCTTTCAAAGGATATCCCTGTACAAAACGATTGAAATGCCCCTTGTGTGAATAAAGACTATTATCAATTCTATGTAGGTTACCTGTCCGGCAGACAGGACAGCACTGGCCGTCTGGAATGTATGTGTCAACACATCCGATACGTGTACACTTTTCACAAAGTTTATTAAAATGTCTTACTTGAAATTCTCTCTATTTTACACTGGATTTTTCCCGACGTTGCGTTGAAGAAGTTGTCTATGGCATTTCTCTCTTCTGATGTTTTCCATAATTTAAATTTCTATTTTATAAATAATTGTGGGCACTGTGAAGCCCGCCAAAACTACTCAGTATGTTTTAAATTTACGTGTTGACACGACCCAACAAAGAAAAACAGTAACCGGTGAAGTTTGAAATTTCCGATATAAAAGAATCGATAACCAATGAGATAATCTGATACATATATATTGAGTTAATCCAATCGATGAATTTGTAATCTATAAACAAGGTAAGAGACCACCAAATTAACTATTACCTGAATGAAGTATAAATTTGTTCGTATAATTAAATATTTTAATCAGGATTAAAATAGTCCAATTACAGTTAGTTACCTGGTCGGCATAAAGGACAGCACTGGCCTTCTGGAATATATGTATCACATTCTAGAGGAGGTGTTGCGCATCTTACTCGCTCACATATAGATGGCCTTCCTATAGTAAATATGTGTAAATACATATTAGTAGTAATCAATGAATATAAAACTCATAATTATCCATGAGGTCATGTTAGAGTCGAACAATAATTTTTTTTTGCCGTTGAGATGCATATTATCATATCACCTTGGCTGCGCTGAACGCAAAAGAATAGTTTTATTCAACGACAGATAACTGATTATGACAAACCAAGAATATCTAAAAGAAAAAAAAAGTATTTCCAGAATATGTGAATCAATATGTTTTTGAAGAACAATTTAGGGGAAAACACAAAATAGAATATATTTCTTATGTTCCTTATGTCGTAACAGTTACCTGGTCGGCAGATAGGTCAGCACTGGCCTACTGGAACGTATGTGTCAACACAACCGATAGGTCTTGGACATGCTAATCGATTACATATAGGGGGCCTGTCTGTAAGAAATAGTTTAAGTTTAGACATGGAAGTAAAGGCGAGGCAGTTTTATAAACAAACGCTTTCGGGTAAATCTGCGCGTTTGATAAACTGGGAGTGATGGCGTAACGTCAATTACCCGGAAAAAGTAGAGTAAAGCCTGGATTTGGCGTAAGGAAATGAAAATCAGTTTATGAATTACAGGCAGCTTGTGAATAAATTTATTAAATTGTAACACTCTTCCTAAAGATGAAATATGATATTAAAACATCTGGCAGGTTAAGTTGTTAAAAAATGTCTTAGAAATATTTTCAAATAGGTAGTTAACTTTAATCATGGCAAAACATCTCAAAAATAAGCATTCAGATCTATACATTTAATTTCGCTATATCATAGGCTATATATATTTATTTACGACTGTTAGAAGTTTCATTAAAATCTACATCGTGGAAGATCTTCTATTCGCGAAAATGTTATGAATGTTGATATTTTCCCATAGACTCCCGCTATAAAAAATGAGCGAGGTCCATTTTTTTTTTTAAAGCAGTCTAGCAAAAAACCAAGCACACGACCCTATCTTTTCTATGTGTCAAAACTGATATAACGTGGAACCAAAAGTCCGTGTGCTGCAGGTTAACGGTAAATGGAATTCTGGTATATTTTTTACAAAATGTTTATGTCAGTAAAGTGGCACATGACTTTTTTTCTGGACCGAGTAGTTAAGGTTGCTGACTTCGACTCACTTGTCCATTACCGATGTTGGCTCTAGCGTCACTTGCGGTGTTGAATTATTCATGTCAGGAAATCGTCCATCTGGCTTACGGAAGGTCGGTGGTTCTGCCCAGGTGCCCGCCCGTAATGAAATAATGCACGGAGGGGCACCTGGGGTCTTCCTACACCATCAAAGGTTGAAAGTTGCCATATGACCTACAGTTCCGTCGGTGTGACGTTAAAACAAGCTAAATATTAATGAAATAAAATAAAATTAAATAATAAATAATAAATAAATAAAAACAATGCCATTGCCTTTATAGGCAGATGACTTTCAAGACAAGAAAAGTTTTATTTTCGGCCGAAAGAAGCTATAAAACTTATTATTTATCACACGCTTCCTTATATGTAGTAAGTAGTTTAGAGCTAATTTTCTTCAATTCAATTATCATTGTACATGTGTATGAAGAAAGTCCATCTTAAAGCATGCACCATGTCATTGATGTCCTTAAGTGATATACAGTAATTCGCCTTTTTTATCTTAAGCGGTGAAAATCCAAAGCAAATTTTTTTATTTTTTTTTGAAACCCATTTGCAAACAATTTATTTTGCGCTTAGTTATTTATCATATAAACATTTACTGCATTCAATTATATTTTACTGTAGTATATGAATATTTAATTATTCAATCATTTGTTAAAAAAACTAGTGAAATATTCCAACGGTTTAAAGATATCTTAAGCGGTGAAAATGCAAAGCAAAATTTTTATTTCTAAACCAACTTGCAAACAAGTTGTTTTGCGCTTAGTTATTGTAGCATTTACGACATACAAAAGTAGTTTACTGTAGTATTTCGGCCAAGTTATCTGAATCAGCCGGCGGCCATCTTACAAACATATACTAGTATTACCTGGACAAATAGGGCAGCACTCTCCTGGACGTGTAATGGGACGAATGGGACGAGGGCAATTGACAGCAGCGCAGAGTACCGCGGCACAATTCGGTTGACGGCCTACGTATCCTTGTCCTTGTCCATTTATAAGCATGATACAATTTGCCAAGAAAATCGCGTGTGCAAAAACCAGCATGACTATTGTTAATCAATTAATTAATTTGTGAATAAAATGTTTTCAAAACAGTATCCAATATTAAAGTTAATATTTAAAGATCCGTTAACTTAATGTGACAAAAAGATGATGTGCTTATCATTTCTTACAACATGACACGGCGAATGAAAAATTGAAAATTAATTTAAGTTTCATATAGTGTTGCGTTTTTGTTTTTGAATAGACAAATGTATAAAAAGTGAAAGTAATTAAATTGTATTTCACACTGTATGACATTCACATAAATCATCTTCTTTAATAAATGATAGGTATTGGACATGATATGAATGTGTAATATAGACGTCATTATCAAGGTAATCATTTCAAAATCTGTACTTTGTTAAAATGAACGTAATAACATTGTATAAGACCTAAAAAATACTTTGTTTCCGGTAACTGGCTCAAAAAAATAGGGTAGGTAGGTCGGATTTTCTTTTTTGGGACTTTTTATAAAGTGAGACTTTTGTATCAAAAAAATGAATACAGATAAGGTGGTTATGCCTTTAGAGCATCAGTAAGTTGATTTCTACATCACTGACCATGTTTATTACATAAAAAGTGCAGTTTTGCAACGTTTTGTTAAAAAGACAAAAAAAAAAATTTTTCTAAAGCCATAAAAATTTTAGGGTCGTGACAAAAACTTAGGTCGGGGTACCGGAAAAAAAACATTTTCTTTTTACGCCTAATTGTATAAGATCTATATGCAGGTAAAATGTTACTTGAATGTTAGCAAAATATTCTTATTTTCTCAAAATGAATAATGAAGAAAGAAATCATTTTGAATTACAATGTCCTCAGAATAATTGTACTATTATCTACATGGGCTTTGCTACAGCTGTAAAATTTCGTACAGATGCAGCTTTTAATCATTCAACTTTACCTGCAGGAATACTTACTCATTACAAGATGTACATACCATTCCGAACGAACTTAGCAATTGCTTAATATAAAGTATGTATTTTGAACTCGTTATAGTTTGTTATATTTGTCAATAAAAGTTCAAAATGTAAAGGTTCCAACTACAAAACACTATTTATTTTGCTTAGTGGAAAGACGCAAAACGAGTGTTGTTGTTTTCACTTCTCTTCCGTAGAGTTGTTTTAAACATTGAAACACAGACAATGTGTTGACATGTCAACAGCAAAAAATGAAACTTCTGAAAATAGAGTGTTTGGTCAGTTTATAGGTATACAGCTGGTGAAGTGATATTAATGTAAGACCATTTATTTTAACAGAGTTCATGAGATTTTGTTGTTGTCATAATTCTCAGGAAAGCTTCTTTTATTGTGGTATTATTTTTCTCACATTAAAGTCTTTATTCTCATCAATGATGCCATGCATAATTTATTTAAATATTATGAATGATAAATGCAAAGAGGCAGTTCATGCATAATAATTGGATTTAAAAGAAACATCTTCATAGTTAATCTCACTTTGCGGACTTTTTTCTTTACGTTGAAAATCCTTATACATAATCAGTCTATAGCCAAAATTAGCAAAAATCTAAAAGAAATCCTGTTTTCCCAACTTTTTAAAAAACATCTGCAATAATTAAGTACATCAGTTGTTTTATGGTAAACTTGGTTGAAGGTTATGTGGCGGCCTTTCAGCTTTGGTTGTAGACGAAGACCCGAGGTTATCCTTTAAATGCCAATGCCATGTCTCGAATGCAAAGCGGGAATTGATGGATGATTTGAGGTCGTTGACCTTAACTTCTTGTCCACAGAGGTCCCTCTAAATGACTTTAACCGAAGTTAAATAGATTTTAACTTGTTCTTATTTCATATGTTGCGCTCTGCAAATTATTTGAACCTCTCTTTCATGAAATACAATGCTCGGTACAAATGATCTGAATTTAGTTTGATATAATTCATGTGACATTTGCAAGAGTAAATGCACTTTTAAAGGAATACAAGGACACAAGCAGAAACAAAACAAAAACTGCTTGTTAATTAAATGCATTCAGTGTTAAAGAGAATATCAATGTAGTGTATGATATATCTGACTGTTTTGATATCAGAATGAATTATTCAGGAAGAAGGCAAACACATAAAAATAATTCATTGGTTAAGTATATTGTGAACTAATTCATCAATTTGCATTTAACTGCATAACCGGCGTCAGTGATGACAGGTCACTGCTTGGATGACAGACACCGAAGTTAGTGGTCAGTTGACATGTAGGTAAGATATTTGGTTGTAATAGTGTTAAAATAAAAGTAAGGGCATTTTCGTATTCACGAACATGTTGTCCATTGAATGGTGTTAATATTAGGTAGTTTTGGACTCGATTGGTCAATAATAATATATTTATGATGAGTTAAATATCACATCTTTGTTTCAGAACGTGAAAATTTCTATTTTCGCTTCAAAATCTCTATTGAGTGAATGAACTGGAGTAATTTTGGGTTACACGATCACATTCATCCCTTAGGATCATGAACACCAAATATAAACTGTACACGTCCTTTCTGGAAAAAGTTAAATGCTTCCAAACTGGTCCGGGTAAAGAAAAATTGCTGCCTTGATTGGCAGAAACGTTTTCTAAAGGCTGCCTTATATGACAGAAACGCTTAGAGTACGGCTAACAATTTGACAGAAATACGAAATCGCTCTTCCCTTGATTACTCTGCTTTTTTACCTTCTTTTGCATAGGTTTGAAGAGTCAAACTGTCACTTGTTATATTTTCTCGGGATAGAAAGTATAGTACTGCATAATTTACATAGGTGCTTCCTTCGAAAAAAAAAAAAAACAACAAAAAACAATAATTTTAAAAGTATTTCAGGTGTACGCTAAAGATTCTAATTCATAAATGTTATAGCTTATAGAAAGTCCTGATTTTAAGTAGTAGCTTTTTAATTCAATATTGAAAGCTATGTGTCTAACCAATATATTTCTGTATTACAGATAAGAATGAAGAAATATAAATGCTACTATTGCGAGTTGCCTTCGGTCTGTATAAAGATGTTGTAGACCACCTTGTCGATTGTCATCGTACATTCCAACTTAAATATAGGGAAATGGACACAGACAAATATATAATTCAAAGTAGTGACCTCCCTACTCTGTTGTCGGAGATGGATATTGGAACTATTTTAACAGCAGCAGATACTGATGAGGAGGCAATGACATGTCTGAACTGTTGGAAAAAATCCACTTGTTTTAGAACATTTAAAGGACAGTGGTCATTTAGATTCATATAAAAATTGTGTAACTCGATAACAGAAAAAGAAATTCCAATGAACAATATATCATTTCTTCTTTTTCTGGATAAAATTGGGTTGATTTCAAATTCAACAACTTCAGAAATGTGTTAAGTAAGAGCTGAAACAAAAAGATTCTGGGACGTTGGCTATCGATTGTTTAAAGGCAAGTTTCTCCGTTTATGTCTGGACCTCGCAATGTAGGTCAAGTTGTTGATGGTACAGAAGGAATAAGAGAATGTCCATCGTCTGCTTCAAGAAATAACTTTGCTTTTCCGACACTGAAAACTTTGTGCAAAGATAAGCTAGATCCGACAATGCCAGGTGTAATGGGCGAATCAAGTGAAACTATTTCACAGTATATGCAGTCAACATTCATTAAAATTGGTGTTGATGGAATGAAAATAGCCAGAGGAAACAGTAATTTAATGGGAGATATCGATTGTTGACGCTTCAAGAACCGACACTTTGAAAACGAATGGACAGATGCTTGGAAGAAAAACGCATAATATCTGAACTTCTAACTTTGGTGAGGAAGATTAATGAGAGAGATCATATGTTTATTCCGTAATCAGACAGTAACGTTATTAATCAGAGATTGATTTCTTTCATAGAAATGGTGAGCAATCGCATCAAAATTCTTCGCGTTATTGTCGTGCGACTAGATCTTAGAATTGAAAAGTTGAAAAAAAATCATGAATCTAGGGGACTGATTACCAAAACATTGGACAAAGTCAAAATATGCCCCTGTTATAAGTAGTTTAAAGGCCGCAAAATACGATACTGAGTCATCTATTGAGGAAGCATTGCGTTTTATCAATGACATATGTCGGATATGTGCCACCTTCAGTGGACAACTGGACCTCTATGAATCAAATAGAGTTGTTGACATTAATGAGCAACATTATCACCAACTAAAAACAAATGTACCAATCAATGATTCAAGATATACAAAACAGAAATCTGAAAAGTGGTTTGAAATTCGGTCAAATGCTATGGTGACGTGCTACACTGCTTTGGGTTGATGTCTGTTAAAACAGCAACACGCTCATTTTAATATGGTTGTAAATAGAAAAGAAAACACCATAGTTTTTTTCGGATCAACATAAATCAAATATGGAATACGGGAATGCCCGCGATATTGATAGTGTAGCAACAATTGTCGGCCGTGTCCTTCCATCAATATTCCCAAATCTTGACTATTATAAGGAATGGTGTGCAAGAGTGCCAAACAAGGACAAAGAGTCATTTCTTGTACCAAGCCCAGATTGAAGTTTAAGAGCATCACCAGACTCCAGTCCTGCAATTATGTTTGAAGAGCAAATATACCACCCCTGTATTTTACGAGATACCCAAGTATTACACACCACAACTGCTTTGTGAAATGGTTGCATATAGCTGCGATAGCCTTCTGTTTAGTTGCTAGTCAAAACAATCAACAACAGTTTTTAAGGTAAATATCGACGAGGAATTATGGCAGATCATGTGGGAACACCTCGATCAATTGTATGGTTCAGAAAGACTTAAACGTCCTACTAAGTTTTCTGAAAAGTGATTCGATTAATTTTAACTGAATATCAGCAGAGGAATATGACATTCGTGGGAGAGTTTCCATCATGCATTGTATAGACAATACCGGAAAAGGTAGATTATGTTTCGGATGGACCTCATGTTACAAATACAAAAAACAAAAAACAAAAAAAAAAACAGCTCGTGGAATCAGTTGTCGAAGTAAAGACTGAGATACTTTTGATCATCCTACACACATTAGAAAAATGGTTTGAGGAAGTTTACCAGTTATGTCGAACATTAGCTACTAAAATCCTCATGTTCATGGTCAATGATTTGGATAGAAAGTTTCACATGGAAATAAACAAAGCCCATCCAGTTGCCTACGCGCTAAAAGGCTCAAGTATGACCAACGAAGTATTTGAACTTATGATAGGAAATGTAAGGAAAAAGTGTGAAGAAAAGGATTTGATAGTTATAGCAACTTTAAGCGATGGTCAATGGCACAAGTTTGGTGTGAGAGGTTCTACAGATCTGCCTCTTACCATGTATCAGCTTAAGAAAAATAGGTGGAAACAGCACAAATCGATGTCCAAATCAATCTTGTCAAAGGAAATAAAAAACGGGTATAAGGAATCAAGTTTTACAAGACTTATTGATTGAAAAGGAAGATAACGGGGCATTGGTAGTACATGGTCATAAGCATAACGCCCCTTTGCGAGTATACAGTTGCTGTTCTGTTGATAAGTGGCAGTACCTGATTAGTCTGAAAGTGTTCCAGACAGTGCTGAAACGTAAAGAGAAATTATTATTTTTTATAATTATTTAACTGCAAGAAAAATTCAAGTTAATTCCGTCATGAAAGACCTCAAGGGATATAATTGGTATAAAGATTTGGGCCCTAAGGCTTCTTCAGAATAAGGGAGTGGATCAGGCTGCTATCGTGGCCCGTGGAATGGTAAGGCCAAAGTCTTTCGTCATTGATGGCAGCTCTTAGACATGACTGAATGGCGAACCGGGCGAGTCGCATTCTTTACTTTCATTATATAATGATCGAAAATGCGGTCATATGGTAGACATTAGGCGTACCTCAGGCCAAGTGCTAAAAGAAGTCCAAATAGCGTCATATATATATGCTTGGGTAGAGATATGCCCCCCATATGCCTGAGCTTGCACATAACATCTGGACTGGCAGGTCTGTTGAAAATGCATGTTTTCGTTTAACCAGTCTTCGAGCCACAAGAAGTATTTTTCATATTTTGAATTTTAGAAAAGAAGGAAAAAGTTTAAACATTAAAATAATATTCATTGACTTTATTGTTTTCCGTTTATTAGCCCGCTGTACTTTTACAAACACAAGCGTCCGGCTAGCTCAGTTTGTAGCGCATCCAACAAAAAATACATCTCTCTCTCTCTCTCTAATGAGTGAAGAGTCACAAGTTCAAGTCCAACGTTGAACACTGATCATTTAAGATAAGTTTTCTAATTCTAATAGTTTTCTAATGCTCAACTCCAGGTGTCGCGGCATCTCGGGAGGTTGTAATCATATTAGATCAATACCATACTATTACATCCGGTGTGTTGCTCTTTCATTTCAGCGATTTTGTTTAATAAGAAAATACATTTATGAGAAACGATAAACGTATGTTTAATATCTCTTTTGAAATGCTAAGAGAATATTAAAGAAATGAAAATAAATCCCTTCTGTTTTACATCACAATTAAATCACACGACTGTCGTTCCTGTTTGTTTCTCTGTATGTTTAACATGCTTAGCAAATGTTCCACAGATGCTGCACAGAACGTTTAGAACAAGATAAGGTGTCATTTTAAGGAAGACGTTATATTTATTGGTGTGGAATTTGACTATTTTGTTCGAGTGTGTAACATCATTTACATTTTAAACACATTTCTACTTTGATATGATAAAAGTAACGCTGGCCTTTAACTTTAGGACAATTATTATTTTATTAAGGTAGTTTCAGTTATTCATAATGTATTTATACGTTTATAAAATAATAATATAAATGCCCTTCAACACACTTAAGTGCATTTCAGGTATGGCGCTAGGCACGGTTTAAAATAATAAAAGACGTAAATAAATGCTTTAAATCGAATTGGTTCTATAATAATATTTATTGCTAGCAATTTTACCCTTTGGAGCCATCGCAGGGGTGATGACTGTTCTTTCGCTGTATTCATATTTAATGCATTTTATTTGTTCCTTTTCAGGTTTCGCTAGGGCAAATGAAATTAGGTTATTTTCAATATACATGTTTAGCTGTTTGTATAGTATGTGCACTTTAAACATTATCTCACCTTGCCAATTGCCATGAGACATTTTTAAGAAAAGACACGGCCTTTTCCCACTACTTTAGTTTTCATTTATACTAATAAATAAGTTGTACTTGGTATAACAGATGTGTATGGCCGGATGCTAACTCATCTGCTAACGAAATGACGATATTTTCTTGCCTACCTAGCGGGGAAAGTATACATTTATCCGAGCACGCACCGGGATAGATATTCCTGTCTTTCCCTAGGGAAAAACCTTGTCTAAAAAATAGCGTGACGTCACATAGTACTGGTACCATTGTGACGTCATAAACTTTATAAATAATGTCAGGAAATACCCAAACCTATTTGTCTCCACGATCTATTTTGAACATGATAGGCAAGAAAAATGATCTAACATGTCTGCCTGTGTAATAAGACAGCTGTTTTCCCTACCCTCTGGACAGCATGGATAAAAAACCTCGCTAACGCTCGGTTTTCCATTCCACACTGTCCCCCGGGTTGGGAAAACCCCGTCTTACACAGGCAGGCATGTAAGATCCATATAATCAGTCATTAATAACTTAACTATTGTTTTCTCTAAATCGTGGCTGATGATTTTGATTCTGGCTTATGACCGCTGTCATTCCCTGTTATATACGGTCCATTGATAAAATAATGCGTTATATGTTGCATTTTGTGCATAATAAACCCGTTTATTTTTCATGGACCACTGTTTCAGTTAGGAGATCGCGACGAAAACAGTATCTAAGTATTACGTCGCGCGCTAGTTGTTCCCCTTTGCATTTTGGACGCATTTTAAAATGAAAAATAAAATAGTGTGAATTTTGTTTTTGGATTTGCTACGTTCGCTTGGCCATTTCAATCCTCTTTAGCAATGGAACAACATAGACTTTCACCGAATTTATCCATCCGCCCATCTTCATATTTGCTGATATTGTTTATCACGTTATCGTGAATAAGAAATCTTTGATGCTTCTGTTCATCTGTTTTTCAGGCTCCTGCATGGTAAATCTGTTCAGTCCACAACAAGACAATATTAGAAATTTGTATTCCCACAAACAACACATAAATGCTATATAGCGACACATCAATAAATGTGCTATGTAATCAAGTTTACGATCTTTCATTGGAAGCATGTAATATCGAGTACAAACAAAGCAATGACAGGGATTTTGTGAGATTATTGCTAATGAGAACTACTTTAGAAAGGAAATGAAATACGTACAGAATCAGACATTTTAGTGTTAGCGCTGTTAGTAAATGTTCTGAATGCCAGAAACTCAAACTGATAGATTCATGTTAACGTTATTATTTGTCGCGGCTTTCTAACGTTTTCATAGAATATTGACTTTAATTTGAAAATGCACTGTGGGATTAAAAGAGTACCAAAGCCATTATGTATTAATTTGAAAGTATTGGTATTACTAGGAAGTAATATTTTAATTCTGAATGGTATTAACTAAATTGAATAGTCATGTTTTCGTTAGTGCTCTGTGAAGTGAAGTAAATAATATGCTAGCCCTGGTTAATGGTTCGCCACTTTGTAAAGCTGTCGATCACAGACCATGGTTTACATTGGTTTGGGGAATGTCATGAGCCTAAGCAGTGTTAGCTGAAGCCTTGAAATAGTTTGTCGGCGTATTAGTATCAATTTTGGGTCTGCACTTGTGTTTTTAATGATGCTTACAATTTCGTGGCCATAATTGGCTAGTCTGTCGAGGATTGAGTGCAAAGTCAGTCGGTGCATGAAATAACTTTTAATTTGGAAAGAATCTTCTATTAACAAAATTAAGAATGTCAATATTTGTAAAAAACTGTTTAAATATGAGTTCTTTATAACTAACTTTAAAACATGACATTCCAACATAGTGGAGTGTTCAAAGTAAGTCATTATTCTGTGTCATTACCGGACGTAGAAGATTGACCTCAGTTTGTGCCATTAAATGATGTCGTATGTTGACTTCAGGAGGAATATATAGTGTGGAGACTCTACTTGATGTCTGTTTTCAGCTACTTTGCTCAACTGATGGTCTGATATAGACGTCTGGATCGCAAGTTTTGCTCACCCCCATGCTACGCAAAGTTCTCATTTGTCCGTACTAGCGTTCATTTCACAGTGCAGACCTAACTTATTTAATGATGCAAATTTGACATTAACATGAGTATATTTTTGAGTATAAATATATGTCTTTTACAATTTAAAGTGTCGTCGGGGAACAATTTATTGCCAAACACTAATTGCAGTGTACCTAGATACCGACGTCACACTAAAGATGAAATTATGCATTTTAGAATTACAATTCATGTTTAAATATATTTTTGATATCAACTGCTGAAACAGTTTCAACGTTATCTCATCAAACTTTTACTCATGTTCATTTGCCTAATTAACTGATCAAGCTTTTGTTTCAATAGGTCTGAACGCGGCGTTTTTATTTTATCACTTGCATCTGATTTCTTCAGAATTATCTCTTTAAATTCATATTAGAATCTTTATTCTAGTGCATTTTTTATTAGTGGTCCTAATTTGAAATCTTGATATTTGTTTCATTTATCTATTTGAGTATTTATTTTATTCTGACCGCGGCATATTTATTTTACCATGATTTTTTATTTCAGAATTATCTCAGTCTGTAAAGAACCTTTATTCTAGTATAAAGAATTTATATTTGAACTCCTAATTTACAGTCTGATATTTGTTTCATTTATCTTTTTAACATGCAATTGAGAGAGTCATTTCTTATATAATTTGTGATTGTTAAATGGTCTGTTCACCCACAGACGCTTGGGGTCAGGTGTGCGGCTCTGCCCGCAAATATCTCTTGTTTTCCCATGTTTATTTTTTCGCAAATTACCATGCCATAAGTACTGCAAACAACTATTAAAACGATTAAAACAGTATTGAAAATGCCACCAAATACCATCAAAGCATTAAATACTACAAGATAACAAACCATTCGCCATTGATAACATGTAAAACCGAAATTCTTACCTGGTTTATGATCCAAATATGAAAAACACACGTATAGTTCTGGTGTTGATAGATTCAGAAGGGTGTATTCTTTCTATTGCAATGCATGTCGTAACCCCATTTTGTCCACAACCTTCACATTTCTTCGAAAACTAACACCCGTAACGGTACTGACAACGAAAAGGCATCAACTTTCGACTCAATGTGTTTCGTAGCGCAAATTGTAAACCAGTCGATGATATTACTGACAATTTTAATCGAACTGAATGGAATTGAACTCGCACGTTATATTGGTATCCTGCGGCCAGATGTTGTTTATGTAGTAAATATTTGTAGTTCACAACATAATATTCTGTTATTTTCCATTTATATGATAGTTTTTATAACATGTAGATTACTTCATACAGTTTTGTTATCTTTATCATTTATATTATAATTATTATAACAACACAGTTCTCAATAGTTTAAAATTATTTACATTGCTTCACTCTGATTTATGTTACTTATACAACACTGTTCACACTTGTTTAACTTGAACTACGTACACTGTTTCACACTGTCTTATGCTGAGGCTTTTTAGTACCCAAATTAACCCCCTTAAGTTATAACAACTACCACAACCCAAAACTTGTTAAGTCGTCTAGACTTTAAGACATTAAAAGTGAGTGCATTTACCACTTGATCTGGTATGTTGTTCCATGTATCAACCACCCTGAGACTGAAACATTTTTACCGAGATCTGTAAAGGCCCTTTTTGTATAATTTCTTTGAATGAGCTGCAATATTTCTGGAGACGACTTGAATAAACATTTCATTATTTTTTTCATGATTTATTTCATTTAAATTTTTTTTACAGTTCTGTCATATCGGCTCTTACCCTTTTGTACTCTAGTGTAAGTAAGCCTATGATGCGTAGCCTTTCGCAGTAAGTTTGTCCTACTAGTGATTTCATCATTCTTGTTGCCCTGCGTTGTACATTTTCCATGCTGATAATATACTTTCTTAATCTTGGGGACCAGACTAGGGGAGCATACTGTATATATGGCCGTATGAGTGCTTTGCACAAGTTCATGAACATATCTCTAGACATATATGTGAAAGTTTTCATGACCATACCTAAATTTCTCTTTGCTAATTTCACTTTGTTAAGGATGTGTTGATCAAATTTCAGATTAATATCAAGTGTTACTCCAAGGTCCACTGTTGAGATCGGCTGGGTTTTTCGTAACTATACTCTGATTATCTTTCATGAAGAATTATGTTCTTTGATCATTTCCAATAGGTAGGACCTTGCATATTTGTTGTTGAGGATCATCTGCCATTTTTTTTGCCCGCCCGCATGCATTAAAAATGTCATTTTGCAACAAGTTCTCATCTTCTGGACCATCATAAACCAAGTATGATATACAGATCAGAAATTGTTATGGCTGTATATGTGATCACTCAGCCTGAAAAGTGAATTATGGGTGAATAACGTGCTTGCTTTTTTCGGCGAATGCCGTATTAAGAACGAATTCGTGACCATGCCACGTGATTTCAGTTTGCAAATCAGACTACTCGATAAACGCATTATAGATAATTTATCAAAATGAACGATTTTTGCAACAATCTGCCTGACTGGACGAGAGTGCGTATTTGTTTCACTCTGCTGATTGTGCTACGCTGGGTGCAATGTAGACAAAACATTTATGCTAAATGACGCTGTTCACAGTTTTAAACCTAAGTTTCGCTCAGTATATTTAGCAAGAATTGTGATATATCTAAAAAAAGTTTAATAAGTATGCTAAAACCCTGTTCAAATACCAACATATATCAGCTGAATACGGTCTACGTATCACATGAATAAGGGTGTGATTAGAGTCTTCTATGTAGAGAAGTGCCTTCCAGACCGTTGCTGTAATTATTTGTCTTAAAATAAACGAAACTAAATTGCACATCTAGGAAACCTTTGTGAACATTTTAAAGAGAACCATTTAAATTGTTGTTAAGTGTGGTGTTTGGTTTTGCTATTTGCAAAACGTTAGATAGATAATAGAATGACACGATTTGTAAACCTCATATACTTCTTGTCTTACTACAATTAGCCGACAATCTTTTTTAAAGATTGTTCTTGTTGATCACTCTCTTGATTGTGCAACGCTCAGTGAAATGTCAGCCAAGGAGTGTTTAATGACACTGTTTACAGTTAGTTTTAAAGCTACGCTTCGCTCAGTATATTTAGCAAGAATATTGATATATCTAAAATGATAAGTAAGTTTAAAAAATGTAATAGAAACCTGTTCAAATACCAATATGTATCAATTTACAGGGAGAGCTGAATACATGAATGAGGGTGTGATTAGCCGATCGATTATTGTCTTCTAGGTAGAGAGGTGACTTCAAGACCACTGCTGTAATTATTCGACATAGAAAAAAAACCGAAACAATATTGCACCGTTACGAGACCTTTGTGAAAAATTAAAAAAGAACCATTTAAATTGTTTAAGTGTTGAGTTTAGTTTTGCTATTTTCAAAATGTTAGAAAGATGATAGAATAACACAAATGATATGAAAACCTCATAAACTTCTTGTCTTAATACAATTCGCCGACCATCTTTTTTAAAGATATTTCTTGTTATTATACCATTACGCTTTAATGCTAGAAATATGGTTTCATTCTACATGATTTACAAGTAGATCTATGAAATATGTATTTCTTAATTATGAAAGTTATTGTTCTGAGTATAAATAACTATATTTCCCTTTGGTATATAACATAACTTTTAGCACAACTTTTCACATTTGTTGACTATAGAAATACTTTACTAGAACTATCACAAATGTGATTCATGTCTTTACATAGACTTCGTTGTCATATACATATAGAGCAAGACAACACAGGACAATAATCCAGATAATTAAAGAGTAATTAAAAATATGCACAACTCGGTATCAATATTGATCATTGCTGAAAGTTTGAATAAATTATATGAAATAATGAATGAGGAATTCAGGTCACAAACATTTCTGAGTGGCAGCTAAATTGCAAAAACAGCGTTCCATAAATGCGACAGTAAAATCACATATCGGTAAAACGTTAAGTGAAATCACCAAGTCCTCATGTGCTACACCACTTGTTACTTTCCAATATGCCCCCAGTTCGTAGTTAATCGCTAATGGTCATTGTTTTTGCCGCAATTCTTTGATGTTTTACGGTTAAAATTCTAAACAGGACGGCCTAGACTGTGGTACTGTTTGTAGAGTCGAAAGTTGATGCTTTTTGGCTGTCAGTACCGTTATGGGTGCTAATTTTCGAAGAAATTTGAAGGTTGTAGACAAAATGGTGTTACGACATGCATTGCAATATAAAGCTTACACCAAACTGAGTCTATCAACACCAGAATCATACGTGTGTTTTCCATATTGGGATCATAAATCAGGTAAGAATTTCGGTTTTACATATAAACAATGGCGAATGGTTTCTTATTTTGTAGTATTTAATGCTTTAATGGTATTTGGTTGTATTTGTAAAACGCCGTCAAATACTATAGTAATCGTTTTAACAGTTGTTTGCAGTACTAATGGTATGATTTTACGCAAAAAATGGGAAAGCAAGAGATTTTTGCGGGCAAGAACCGCTCACCTGACCCCAGACGTCTGTGTGACCGCCGTTAACTAAAATCTATGCTGAAACATTTACTAAGCCTAAATGTTGCTTGTATTATTAGGACAGATTTTTTTTCAAACAGGTGTTGTAGATAACTCTTTCGGCAAATATTCGAGTTTACCGTAGCTTCACTAGTCAGGATGGTTCACAGATTGAAATTCAATGTCAGTGGGCAAATATACAGTATTTCTTCGAATGCTTTACAAAACGGTCCTGAAACTAAGTTGACACGAATGTGCCAGTCTATGACCAACTTGACTGAATCTGCCTGTATAGACGTTGACAGACCAGGAGATATGTTCGCTTCTGTTTTGGCATTGTATCAGACTGGAGAACTACATTTTCCCATGATGTCATGTCCGGGTGCATTTCTGAATGAGTTAGAATTCTGGGAAATTTCACCGGAAATGCTAGAAAGCTGTTGTTTTAATAGGTAAATCTATATTGCATCTCGCTTATATACTTGAATTATCTGGCATTACATTCCATAAGATTGTTTTGTCAAAATTCTTTTATGTACTTTAGTGCAGTTTGTCACTATTTAGTCTGCAAGAGAAATTCTCATTATGTGTATGTCACTTATATGTTATTGATGTTAAAATGACCACAGAAGGCGTTTAGAAAAATAATAAGAATAAAAAACATGTATGATGATGTACCATGTTCAAGTGTGTAATAAAATTCTGTTTTGTTCTTTTCCGTTCTATATTTAAATTACTGTATTTGCAAGATATAATGCCAAAGATGCTATTGATTTGTCAGATTGCAAAGCTTTGTTGACGAGCAGGAAACCTTACAGAAATTCCGAGATAGTCACGAAGCAAGTAGAAAACATTTCTGTTATTCCAATCAGTTTATGAAAAGCTTTCAAGGCAAACTCTGGAATATCATTGATTATTCGAAGCCTTCTGCTTTTGGAAGGGTGCGTATTTTACTAATCTATATTCATTATGTAATACGTCTTGCTTATATGTACCTTATACTTCTGATTTATAAGCATCATTTTTGGATTTAAATTTTACAACAGTGAAAAATAATCTAGAAACGAAAATATATGACAAAAGAGACGATTTAAATTTTGAAATTATCAGCTTTCCAAATCTTGAAGGAGATGTCCCTCGAGGAATTTCATACGGTGTCTATATTTCACAACTTTTTCGTTGTGCAAGAGCTTGCTGAAACTTAGAGTATTTTAATGATAGAAATCGTGAGTTATAACAACAGGGTTATCGTTATTATAAACTACGGAAGGCTTTCATTAAATTTTACAACAGATCGTCCGAACTTTTAAAGAACTACAATACTAACCTTAAAATACCTTTAAAACCAAGTCTTACATACCCGGAATACTATGGAGATATATTTAGTTTATAAAATTCTGAAAATTAAAAATAATCATTATTTTAATCAAATATTTGTTAAATGTAAAAGTTTATCAAAAGAGGATACAATGCGAAATTCGTGAGGCACAGTTCATGTTTGGTGATTGATCCGGCTACAGTTAATCGTTACGCTTTCCTATTTGATGCTGCGATGGCTAATAAAGTGTAAGACTGCAGGTCAGAGACCACCAATTCAGAAAAGTACAGGGAACTTACTGGGAATGAGGTAAGTGTATACCTGGGAATAAGGTAACGTCTGTGCGTTCTGATTGGTCAGTCATGTAAACAAACCCAGGAAGTGATTATTTTTTCAAAATTGATATTTTTTCACTGCATTTACAGTATTTTATTATACATTTTGACAAAATTTGCTACATTTTATGTGTATTGAAAAAAGTTGTATCAGATGAATTTCTCCCGCCACGTCAATGATGTAAACAGGGGGTCATCTCATTCACACGAAAATTACTTAAATAAAGTATCACTATTCATATATTTTTCGTCCGATATTTTGGTAGAACTAAGATAGTTCTTGAAAAACTTGTAATTAGATATACATGTTTCGATGTATGGAAGGCCGTACACGCCATAATATTACAATGTAAGTCTACGGGAAAACAATTGGTGGTCTCTAACCTGTAATAGAGCTAAAACATGACTTTCGTCGGAAGCCATCACAGGTAATGTAAATGGCCAAAAATCTGTCGTAAATGATGTAGAAAGACGTTTTCGTGCAAAAATAAGCGTGAAATTTGATTTTTTTTTTTAAATTGTGACCTCTTTTTTTAACAGGTGTGCCCTTTTTTATCTGAGCTTTTGGGCCAAAAAGGATCATTTTTATCTCTGAAATGTTAGACAATGATCAAAATTATTAGACCTTATTTCTATTTCTTACGGAATGAATCGTATTTCAGCTTCAAAGTAAAATCAAATGCAGATAACTGAAATTTTTGGGAAAAAATGCAATCTGACGACGACATGGACTGAGTCTGGGCATATAAATCGACAGGGGGTGACCTCAGTAAACTGTCCATATCTTTCTTAAAACTAAACATTTCTTGATGAAACTTTGTAAGACATTTGGTATTGGGTCATGTTTCACAATATCACTGTAAAATTGGAAAACGTGATACGAAACATTCATCTATAGGTCAGAGACCACCAATTCAGAAAAGTACAGGGAACTTACTGGGAATGAGGTAAGTGTATACCTGGGAATAAGGTAACGTCTGTGCGTTCTGATTGGTCAGTCATGTAAACAAACCCAGGAAGTGATTATTTTTTCAAAATTGATATTTTTTCACTGCATTTACAGTATTTTATTATACATTTTGACAAAATTTGCTACATTTTATGTGTATTGAAAAAAGTTGCATCAAATGAATTTCTCCCGCCACGTCAATGATGTAAACAGGGGGTCATCTCATTCACACGAAAATTACTTAAATAAAGTATCACTATTCATATATTTTTCGTCCGATATTTTGGTAGAACTAAGATAGTTCTTGAAAAACTTGTAATTAGATATACATGTTTCGATGTATGGAAGGCCGTACACGCCATAATATTACAATGTAAGTCTACGGGAAAACAATTGGTGGTCTCTAACCTGCATGATGTTTTTCTCCTAAATCAAACAAAATATGGATGGTTGGAGTGTAATTTTGTCTTGCAGCTTTCTTAGTCCTGTCCTCAAAAGTTAGGCTCTTGGTACTGACTTCAAACACGTTGTTGAGTGTAATTATACCCTAGATTGACTCTAATTTTATGTTTTACTTGATATGATCTGGTATTTTGTAACTTATGTTAGTCTTTCTCAGCTTGCAGTGATTTTTTAATATTGTGATGTCTAACATGTTGAAAATAGGGTAAGTGTGAGGTTGCAATGCCCTAAACCTCTTTTTGACTCCCAGTTCCCTTTATATAGGTTACTGACCGTTCCAAGGCGTTGCCCCAATTTTCTACATGTTTTAAGTCCATGTTGTATTTTGTGTTGCGTATGTTGTCTTGTTTTATGTAAGAGTGTTTCCTCTCTTTCCTACTACATCCATCACCCGTTTCCATCCATTCTTTTGCATTGGCGCTCCCTCGCTTTTACATCCCCTATCCTTTAACGTTCTTAGGCGGTGCCCGACTGTTGTTTTTCGCTGCTTATTTGTGTGCATGCGTTGCTTGTGCCTCCATGTGTTTTGGGCTGTGCCCCTCAGTATTGTTATATCTTACTTGTTTATTTGTTTATCTATTACAGTGACTTGTGTGTGTGCGTTTGTCCGTGCGTGCGTGCGTGCGTGTGCTTTTGTGTGTGTGTCTGCGTGCGATCCTTTATGTGTGTCTTTTGTACGTATGTATCTGCGCTGATGTGGTTTACGTTGTAGGTTACTGTGTTTAAGGGACGTAGCATTCCCTTTTGAATATGAATATTCACCCTTGTTCTACTCTTCCCTTCCACCCTCTCCTTTTTCTACCCCTACCCCTTTTCCCCCCCCCCCCCACCCCTTTGTATGTATTTTGCATAAAACTTAAATGCACTTGTCGGATTTTTGAAGCAACCCGTTTGTTATATTTTTCCGATAC
The DNA here is from genome assembly GCF_021730395.1 of Mercenaria mercenaria. Lineage (NCBI taxonomy): Eukaryota > Metazoa > Mollusca > Bivalvia > Venerida > Veneridae > Mercenaria > Mercenaria mercenaria. The sequence continues at coordinate 17,770,293 of NC_069370.1, read as the reverse complement.
AGCTTGTTGTGTACCTGCTTTGAAAATACGTGGCTTTATAGCTGCGTTTGGATGCTCAGTGCCCCCGGGAAATCTACCCTTACCTTTTATGTTTTACTGACATCAACATGATGGCAATATATTTTCTTTGCTTTTGATTTTTAACATAGTCCTGACGAAAGTGGAAAATAAAAATACAATAGGAAATACATTGTACACTTGGCATTAACTTCAAATATTATATACATTATCACAGTATTATATTTATGAAATAATGACTCCCTCTTAATTGAGATAATCTTTAGTTACATTTGAAAGAATATTTGTTTATACACTTAAAGTATTACATATCTGTCTATGAATAATTGACAAGACAATGACTTGGCCTTATATTTTTCAGTTATATTTCATGGTTTCCCTGTCTATGGTTTTGCTGTCCATATGCACTCTGGCATTCAGCACAGCTCCATATTTCCGAAGGCAAATGACAAACTGCGAGCGCCTGGAGTATATGGAGTCTTCCGGTATGGAAAAGATTGAATTAGCTAGAAAATGGCTGAAAGAAGATTGCAACAGCGATAAATTGCCAGACCATAAACCGCCCTTGTGGATAACGCCACCACATTTCGGAGATCCGAATGAAAACAACCGGAAGTTTAAAACATCTGTAATTATATTTTTACCATATGAAAAGGATAGCGATAATTATAATGAAAGTGAAAGCGTTGATGATGATGGTAATGGTAAGAGCATGTCGCATGGTGAAAATTTCAATGATCAGCTTATTGAAACCCAGGAGCAAAGAAACTTTTCTGATGACACGTTACTTTCTACGTCTCCCGAAATCTCCAACGAATCACAGATTACCGGAGTGATTGGTGAATTCGTGGAATTACCAGATTTTGACATAAAAAAGTATATGTTTGTTGTGCTCGAAGAAGTAACTGTAGTATATTTTACGATTGACATGATACTTCGACTGCTTTTCTGTCCTTCTAGAAAGTGGTATTTCTTGAATATAATCAATTTTGCGTACATGGTGGCTCTCATTGGATCATATGTACACTTTGTTTTAATGCAAGTCTATAAATATGAAAAATATAGGGACAGTTGGATGGATTCTTTTAGATACTTACAAGTTTTACGTTCTTTGCGATTGTTCAACATCGTCTCTAATGTCCGTGCTGGACAGGTTTTAGCCTATACGGTACGTGAAAATTTCAAGGATCTGTCAATTTTGATACTGTTCTTGATTGTTGGGATGAGCTCCTTCGCTAGCTGTATGTTTGTCGTAGAAGAAAGAGAAGATTTCCAAAGTATTCCAGCGGGTTGGTACTGGGCCCTTGTTACCATGACAACCGTAGGTTACGGCGACATTGCCCCTAAAACGGCAATGGGAAGAGTAATAGCCTGTTTATGTGCTTTTTCTGGAATAATCCTTTTAGCGCTTACTGCACCGATTTTCGCTTACAATTTCTTAACACTTTATCAATTTGCTAATTCAGAAAAAGCCGTACAAAAATTTCAGCAAAAAAGGTCAAAAGTTAAAATATCACAAAATGATGTGCAACTTGATGGATATAGCACATTCTACTTCGATGAGGACAAGTATCGTAGGTAGATTCATGAGATCCCTTAAAATGGAAACAAATGTATATGAATATGTATTGTGTAATTAAGTCAATGTATTGTTGAGCATTCCGGCCCTTAACTTATGAGCTATTCTAAAGGAACCAGCGATTATATTACGTTTTGGTAGAAAAGACATAATAGTGCAGATTGTATTTGATAATGTACAACTCAATTTTAGTACGAGTATAGTGCATTTTATTTGACCTGGCGGGGCGTGGTTTCGGGATGGTCCACTACATTATTTTGCAGGGTATGTAGTACATGTAACCAATGTAGCGTTGAATTTTAGTCGTTGGTTACCGAAGATTACCGAATTAAGCAATCATATTGCCCTACCTCTTTTGCTCGTCTTTTTTGAGACTACCATTGTTTGCATATTTCAGAGATAAACTCCGCCCGCCAGGTCGAATAAAACAGACTATAGTAATACCCGGTCACAGCAGAATGATCTTCATCATTCAAGTTCGCAAGAAACGAATGTTGACAGGGAAAACCACTCATGGAGATACGTAACTGCTACTTTTATTTTCGCATCATGTCAGTTTCAGGATAAGATAAAGCGGAAGTAGGAATGTGTACCCTGAAAAGGGTCTAGCTATGTGAGGCAGCTCAGTGAAAATTGTTTATTTATTAAAAAGATTATTTAGTATAAACGTGAAGCATTTACCATAAATTCCGACTTTAATTACCATTATAAAACAACGAACGCTTGTGGCAAATAGATAGATTTTTGCAGTTTGTTTTGAAACTTTTCTTATGTTCACAAATATGAGAATGCTTCCATTATCTTTCAGTCAACGTTCCATAACATTGTTATGAAAATGAAGTATGACACATTTTTCATTAAAGACCTATTTTAATGTATTTACATTGTGCTTCTAAGAAAACATTCTTACCAGTAAGGCAGAACAATTTCCTGATTTTGGTGTTTCGAGTTGCCTGACAATTACTTTCAATTTGCAATGCATTTGTATATAGAAAAATGTCGTATATTTTCTTTTCAAGTTTCCAACATTATTAAGTTAACAATATTTCTAAGGACAATAGATATTCAAATTTCATATTCTTATTGTGATATTGCTGTATTTATAGTTGTTATATTTAACACTATATATGTATTTAATCTTCTCGGCGATATATATCGTTTTCGCCGTAACATCCAACTCCCTCGCTTATATTATGTATGTTACGTGCAGATAATAATTTTACAGGTACAATTTTCGTACAATTTCACGTTTTGTCAAAACCATTTTACACGTGGCTTTGGAACTTTGATCACTCGCTTATCATTATGATTTCTACCTGTAGGCAAGTGTATATAACTCTGTCAACTATTTTGGCTGAAACATGGCCCTTTTTGGACTTGGATATTGGTTCGGTTTTCGTACAAGTCCAAGTTTTGTCAACACTATTTGACATGCGGCTTTGAAACTTTTAAAACTTGTTTATCGTTATGATCTCTGTCTGTAGGCAAGAGTACATATCTCTGTCAACTATTTTGGCTGAATTATGACCCTTTTTCGACATGGAAATGTTTTCATACCAGACAATATTTTGCTTGACCTGTTTGTAATATGGCTTTGAAACTTTGTCCACTTGTTAACCATCATAGTCTACATATGCAGGCAAAATTACACAGGTGAGACATGGGATCAGTTATGACCCTTTTTTTACATAAAGATTAGTTACGTTTTGCATACAATACCATATTTTTGTCTAAACTGTTTGATATATGGCTTTGAAAGTTTGAACACTTGCTTACCATCATGGTCACATATTTTCCTAAAAATCTCAGGTAATACTTTGAACACAAACTTCAGTCAATTCTTCGAATGATCGAGCGCGCTGTCAACTGACAGCTCTTGTTTTTGTCCTTGTTACGCTTTGCCTCTCTGCTATACTTCTAGGATAGCTAAATATTACTTTTATGTTGAGCAGAGTCTGTCTTTTTTATAAATGTTATTTTATTTCATTACCTAAAACTGCTTCGTTGTTACATTCTGTTTCATAAAAAATACTTGTCTACTATATTCCTCATTTTAGAAAGAAACATTTACTCCTACACATTAGGTTCTGCTAATGGATAATGAAATCAGTAAAACTCTTCTATGACTATATCAGTTACCTGTATAAAAATTTGCCTAAACCTATATGTGTTTCCTAAAATATAGCCTACTTTAAGATATATGTGTAATACACAAGCAATAAAACTAAACATCATCTCTAACTTTCAAACAAATTGATTTAAATAGAGAAATATTATTTATAAAGGCTGATATCTAATCGGAGGAAAACATACATTATTCGCAGTATAAAATATATTTTTCAGGATAAAATCTCTCGAAATTTGATAAAATATTTTGTTTCCATTCAAAATTTACAGTGATAGTAAATTATATGGTTTATATATCTGATGACCAGTCTAAAATGTTTAAAGATACCAACTGGTCATCGTTCGCTTAAATATTTCATCTTAGATTATTCAAATGTAGGTAGTCAAGCAGTCTGGTCAGGATCCATGCTGAACGCAAAGTCACTATGTTGGTTTTCTAATGGCTCGGCTTATAAATTAATTATGTGTGTAGAGCTACATTGGTAAATAAATATCATGCCTTAACAATCCATTGTTAAAAATACTTCCAGTTTTTTAGTGGCTAAACACATTCATGCTATATGTTTAGTTATACGTGTAGACAGTTTGTAATATCTAGACCCAATTGGGCTGATATGAAGGTTAGGAAAAAGTCTTTCCGAAAAAGGGCATTTTATGCGATTATCGCATACCTTTGTAGATGAATTATCAGGGAATGGGTTTGCATACGATGTTGTTGCCGTGATCCAAATTTATGTATGGAATCGGAATGACCATGCCAGGCCAGATCGCCGACGAGCTAAATCTCGCACACTTTCCCCCTATTTCATTAACTGAGGGGTCTCGTTTGGGTAGGTTGCAGAGTATATGACTGCAGACTTGATTAAAGTCGTGGCCCAGTTTCCATCAATATATTTTTCTTTGAATTAAAGGAGGGGATGAGATTTAGGTGGTTTCTTGACGGTAATTGAATAGATCTAATCTTCTGCATGAGGTAAAGCCTATGAACTTGTTGTTCTGGATTTTTTTAATTGTGATATTTTCAACTAACTTCACTTTTTAAGACTTGAGCGATGGTTAAAATACACCGCATTTATTGACATATACTGTTTTATTGTCCGTGCATTCAAATATGTATTGTCGCTAAAGCATGTATCATATACGTTACCTTCATTTGTTAAATTTCTAGGAAGTGAAACAAATATGAAAATCTTATCTTTATAAGACATTGTAAAGATATTTAAGTCTATTGAAGTTTGAAAATAAAGTATTACTATGGCCGATAACAAACAGCATTTATGATATGATTTTAGATTTTGATAAACCATATCTTATGATAACAAAATCCATATACATTACTGAATGATGCCTGAATGATTTCACAGTCAGCAATCGATTTTTTTTATTTTTTCTTACAGAAACTGGAGAAATGCCCATACTCATTTCACTAACGTGAAATTCTTAAGTAAACGAAATGGCAAAGGAAGTAGAATTTAGACACTGAAACCAGGTACATTACGGTTATTTGAAATTCGGAATGTTTTCTGTGCTTTATGGATGCAAAAGTGATGGAATTACTATCAGATATTCACTGAATAGATGCAATAAATGCCAGAAATGTGAAGTTTACACGAAAACGACATCTCTTAGTTGTACAGGCAATTTTAGAATTCGATAAATATACATTGTAAATGCATGATTGGTCAAAATCTTACAACAACTATCACTTTTATAATCTTTCAATTTGGTGGAAAATATTTTTCTAGTTTAATACAACTTGTAGTATTGAAAGTACAAAAACTGTATGAGGTAAAAGCCTACATAGGCACACTATGCTAGTTGAAAATACATTTTAAAGCGTATTCATTTAATGGTATTGAAATTTCCAAAACTACATACGTTATTATCAAGCTCTTTTTATAATAGGGCATTGATTTTGAGTTTCATCTATAAATGAAATAAAACATTTTATTTGTTATATTTAGATTCCTTAAACTAAACTATGTATGCATGCCTTACTTTTTCATTTCTAGCTAAGCTTTTGTTTACAAAGTTCTTGTGTTAAAGGAAGAAATAAAATTGAAGCCTACATCAGGTTAGATAAATTTGACAGCCTGGCATTTAGTATAGTAACGTAAATTCTGGATCTTAAACACTAGTAGCAGCTTAAACATTATATAGTATTATCACAGTTCAAATTCAGTCTAACCTGATGTGAATATGCGCACTACGAATGCACACATCAATACCTGAGGTAACGTATCTGACACTATTTAAAACAGATTTACTTACTGAATACTGCATAAAAGTGTTAATAATTAAAAATGAAACAATTCATGACCGCTAAAGATAAAAATTAATTGCCACAACGATTGATTTATACAAAGCTTAGTTTACAGATTTCGATATAAAATCCAATGGAAACGTATCTGATTATTTTAAGAACATTATAAATGGTGTCAATTTGTGCATTTACAGCCATACATGATGTCTAAGATCTCTCAGTTGGTATATAGGCTGATCGGCATCTGTGATTACACTATGTTTTACGGAGGTCTCACAAAGATCAGACTCAGATTGTAACAATTTGTTTGAGTTGTACTCCTCGTTTCTGAAACATTTATTACATACCTTTTATATTATATATTAATTCTATCACTTATGCATTTCTAAAACGCAGAATCATGTGACATTCTGAATTTAAGATCTCTGTAACATATCTGTTCATCACGTATCTGGTTTCACCCATCTAAATTCGTCTTCCTTTTCAATTCCAAGTACGTAAAGATACAGCATTTCATGTAAGTGATCAGTTTTCTTCTGCTCACGTAATGGAAAATAGAAAAAAATTGATTGCTAAAAATCATGCATGAATCATTCTATAATGTATGTGGTTTTTGTTATAGTAACATACTGTTTATCAAACTTCAAAATCATATCATAAATGCTGTCTGTAATGGATGCACATTACTAATAAGATAAGATTTTCACTTTTGTTTCACTTCAATTTAACAGATGAAGGTAACGTATCTTATTAATTCTCTGGCGACAATATATATTTGAATGCACAGACAATAAAAATTATGTGCCGATGATGATGAATTTTGGCAGGTCAAAATGAATGAAAACAGTTTGAGAATGATTCCAAAAGATTCTAAATACAACGTACAATAGGTTTAAAAGCGACACAAAATTAGGCAATTTAACACTCTTGAATCTGGAATCAGTGTAATAAGGCTCATTTACTTTTCTATAAATGCAAAATGTCTCCTTGAAAATGGTATGAAATGTCAAGTATAGGTCCAGAATGATGTAAAAACAGGAACTAGCTATAGAAAATTGGAAAAGACACTTTATCTTGGGGAAAAATGACTTTATTTCTTTTAGCCATCATGTGACAAGCTCGAAAGTGCTTCTGGATTACCTGTTAAGTACGTTTATTCCTTTAATGAATTGCAACACTAAAACACTTGAAAAGACTAATTATTATGTAGAAGATTGGAATCACTTCCTATACAAAATTTACAAAATTTATTGGACACAATGTGACCATGACACAATGTGACCATTCAGACATGAATCCCTAGAACATTGTAGAAAACACGCATAAACACTTACAAGTCGCATGTGAAGCAAACTACGTGATTGCGGTGCATTTTCAGTCGATTCCTACCAACAACAAACCCGTTAAAATGCATAAAATGTATTTTTTGGATTTTGGGTCTCAATGTGACCACACTTTTTCAAGAGAAAATCACCGCTTCGAAAATCTCTGCAAGGTAAATGGAAAAACGGCAACACTCACATAGCAACATGATACATCGTTGGAACCGGAAAGTTGTTGGCTGGAACATGGTCGGTAAAATATATTCAAATGTAATGAGAAATTGCAGAAAAATACAAAAAACCTTCTAGTACATGGGGGCAGCCATTAAGGTGGACACAATGTGATCATAAACAAAACTCACGTGATCACCCGCCATGGCTATCTATCTACAAAGAAATTTCGTTCTTTGGATTTATAACCATTAAAACTTTTTTAGTATTAAACAAGAAATCATACTCTGGAATTATATTAATTAGCGAGAAAATTGGAATTGACATGCATTTTGCGTTATCATTAATTTGGAAGTATTTTTGAACGTACCACAAGCCTTCTTCGTACAGGAAACATGACCATCATTACACGTGCATTCATTGCACATATCTTTAAATGTTTCACCGTCCATTCGCATTTCACCTTTATAGGAGCATGATCTTCCTAAAAAAGCAACGAAATATCTTTTCACTGTATCTTAATACCAAGCATAGGAGATAGTAGTTGACAGCTACGGTAGCCATACAGTACTTCATGAATAATTTGTTTTGATTAAGAGTCTTTTTTGAAATGAGGTGATAAGGTAGTACATACTGATAAGTGAAGAAATGCATTTTACTTCGGACTATAAATTAGACAGACATAACGTTTCCTGTTTGAAGCTACGCAATACAATTTTCAGTAAATACGTACTACAAGTCATAATCAGATAGAAATGACACGAAATACTAATGTTTAAGAATCCAAAAACGACCAGATCATTATTGTCCTTTATCAAACTGAGATATCAAATATATATTAAATTTATCTTTAACGTGTCAAACTAATTTTTAAGTAAACGGCAATAAAAACCAAATCAAGTTCTATTGAAGTATTTTGATTTAGCTGTCAGCTGCCTTGTTAAAACCAGCAGTTACGAATTGCAGGTCTGAATAGTCCATTAAACAAGGTACACTAACCTCCGCTTACCGGCGACATACATCTATGACCACACCCATTACTACAGCATTTCTGGTCCCCTGGACAGCTTGAATCGCCTGTACACAAGCTTACACAGATTCCAAATCCAGTCTGACGTGGACACTGGCCAGGTTTCTCAACTGTGGGTTGATATTAATAAAAATTACTAGCATAAAAATTAAATGACAATTAACCAAATAAGGTTTCCGCATATCTTGTATTTGTGCAGCAGCACATTTATCTGGTACTCTTGGACGGCCTACGTATTGTCCATTTATAACTATGGTACATCCACTGAAAAATAATATATGCGAGGCGAGAGACACCATAGTTGTTGTTGAAACAGAAGAATTCACCTTTTAATGATTTCTTCTAGTTCTTATCTGAACCTTTAACAATTATTTTATAAATAATTCCTCTTGACGCTCCACAACCTATAAGAATAAAGCATGGATTTGAGAGTTATTTATATTGTGGATTTTCTGTATTGTGTATGTTTTCTAACGTGCATTTAATCAAAAGTACTTGTTTTGAGGTTATTTAATTTGACATCAACAGGATATAAAGTTGTATTACCAACGTAATAACAACGTCACATTGCAATAAGCAAATAGGATATATGTAAATAACGCAAAGTCTTGATATTAACATGACATCATGTCAAGTTCATTTCTTTTTAACCTGACCGCATCACAGCTGAAGCGAGGTTGAAATGATTGAGTTTATTTAGTTTAATTATTTATTATATAAGGCGAACATTTTGCCATTTTAATGTAATTCTATAGCGACCTGCTGCTCACGTATGCGAGTTCGAAACCGGCAAAGACTGGAAAATCAGCGATAATTCCCTTTTTTCCTTTCTGAATCTGTGTGATTCTAAATCTAACACAAAATCCTACGATTAAGTAAAATACAAAAAAAAGACGTTATTTGTGCAGTACGCTTGGTAGCTTGGTATAAACGGAATCGTTCCTTATTTATTTCGAAATTTTTAAAACGTCAAAAAACCAAAGCTGAAACAAAACCCACGTTTCACTGTTATTCTTGTATCGGTCATCCATAAAATAATGCCAACTTTGCCAAGAAAACATTACGCAGACTTTCGAAAATTAAAAATTGTCTTTAGTTATACCACTGCATGACACAGCTATTTGGTCTTTGGAAATTTAACAAGACATCATGCAATCGAATATCAAATATGGACATGCTGATTATGTTTGGAAATTATGTTCTTAAACACCCATTATACATAGCAGGCTGTTCAGGAAAATTCTAATTGTTTAATATGTTCACCACAGGAACAGCAAGTCATGAGAAAAATATAGACAAAAGTAACAATAGGCCATGCATAGGACTACTTTTTAATGATAGTTTTACATTTTTACATCGAAGTCATACATTTTATATGTAGTGTTTCATTTACATGGACAGACTAATATACTAATTCATTATAGTCCGATAGACGGTATGTAAACACGTGGACATCAATTACAACAGGCTTGTCAACAATATATTTATTGTTTAAGTGCACTGCATGTTTGCAAGTTTCAGTTAATTGTTTCAGTTGTTAAATAGATAAAAAAAATGTAAATAAGCCACAAGGAAATACAAATTGAAATGAGCCGCGCCATGAGAAAACAAACATAGTGGCTTTGCGACCAGCATGGATCCAGACCAGCCTGCACATCCGCGCAGTCTGGTCAGGATCCGTGCTGTTCGCTAATGGTTTCTCTAATTGCAATAGGGTTTAAAAGCGAACAGCATGAATTCTGACCAGACTGCGCGGATGCGCAGGCTGGTGTGGATCCATGCTGGTCGCAAAGCCACTATGTTGGTTTTCACATGGCGTGGCTCAATTAAAAAAAAACCGCTACGGCCTCAAACGTTTCAATAAATTCATTAAATACTAATACGTATGTACTTATATTCATGAATCATGCTTTTCTCGCCTGGCGACCATCCATACGAAAACGGATCGCTTCTGGATTGACAAGTTTGCATTTAGTCGTTTTATGCAAACTTTGAAAGTTCATATAATTCCAAAACTCTTTAAGACCATATTAAACATCTGCTAAAATGTCTAAATCCTATAAAGGCGAACTACATATTTTTTACTTGACAATTATAGAAAAAAGTAATCTAGACATATCACTAATGGCGATTGATACCCAAAGAAGCCGCTTTGAAATAGGGTAAGTAAAGTTTTGTTATTGTGACCTTTGACCTTTAAGTATGATATTGATCTTGGACCTAGTCAACTAAATTTCAATTTACCTGCCTGAGGTTAACAACGCATGCCGATTTTATGAAAATCTTCAGGTGTGTTAGAAGATATTATGTGGATACGAATTAAATCTAATCTTTGACCTATCTTGTATGAACCCTAGCCTTAGTGACCCAGTTCATGTGACGAGGTGAAATAATTGATGCAAGTTTTATGAAACTTTTCCGAGCGCTTTATAGACGATATGATTTCAAAAGTAATGTATTTTATGAACGGCGGATATATACTGGTAACTTTTAATAGGCTAGATTTTCTGGTGTGACAGTTTAAAGCGAGGATTTACCTGAAAGAGTTATTTTGTCGGCACATAAAGTCCGGTTTCTGACTAAATACTTTAAATGGCATACCTAGAGGTAAAGGTTTTCAAACTAAAAGGCAATAGATATTCGGAGATTGAATCCATTAAGAAACAACAATCAAGACTCGACTTCTTTTTAATAAGTGACAGTGTTATGAATTATGCAATAGATTCAAACTGTCACGTGTACCGCGCGTAACTAATTATTAAACTGTATATATATAATTTTCCTTAAGCTATCTGCTTTTGATTAGTTTGAAACTTTTATAATATTTTTTTCTCAAGCTGCCTTGCTTCTGATTGGTTTGACCAATGATTTGTAAATGATTATTTGAAACATAAATCAACTAAAAATCAAGCAGATAATCAATTTAATATGCGATCCTTATTGTACACAACCTGGTATCAAACAACTTAAATTTATGACCTTTAACCAGCTGTTTCAAACGGTACGTTTCAACACCTTGTCATGAACCACTCGACCTAGAATGAGTATATGGATTGGAAACCCCACAAGTATGAGCATACGCTGCAAGGATGAGGGACTGACCTTTCCACAACCCACCTAAGTCTAAACCTTAAAACTATTTCAAACCAAATGTCTCAAACACCTAACAATTTTGTCCTAAACCAATGTTTTAAACCTTGTCTCAAACTATGTTTTAAACCTTTTCTCAGACCTACCAAGGTTCAGCACTATAACCTTAAACCATCAGCTTATACTGCGACCCGGACCAATAAAATAATATAGCTATCAAGAGGACCCAGCAAGGATGAGCCTAAGCTACAAATATAAGGGTGCATCGCCTAAATTATTTATTACCAAAGTCCCAGTAATAATTATGGCTTAATTATTATTTTTCTCCAATTTATCTTTGATCTGCACTCTCCAAATTCTGTCGACGATCTGCCCAAACTGGATGCGCAGTGTGTATTTATATGGCCGTATGACGTCACTTGCATACGGACATACCTCTGACTTTTACATAGACCACTGTATACCAATTGTTTCAAATACAATATATACTTACATCTGCACCTTGACATATACAACTAGGTAAGATTATGAGTTTCAGAACATATTTAATTCATAAAATGCTTGCATTTTACAGTTTTAAACTTCTTAAAACCTCTAGTATTTTGTAAACGAATCAGACGAACATTTCCGGTTTAATTAAACGAATCGCATGAAAAGCGCGAAAAGGACCACTTTCGCGGCAACACATTACTCCTGGTTATAGATCAGATCATAATGGTATAACTTGGACACAGAAGTTTAATGATAACCTACGGGAAAAAAGTTACTGGAAGTTTAACAATTCCCTTTTAAAAGATGAAATTTATATTAAGTTAGTTAAAACTACGTTAGTAAGTCTTATTGAACAACATATAACTGAAACAAATGAAATTATTGAGGATAAAACAAACGCTAGGACGAACACCAATATTGTCCGAGGCGACATGTATTTATTTTACGTCAATGCTAATGAGTAAGTACAAACACATTTTCAGAAAAAATATTGGTGTTCGTCCTAGCGGAACGGCTTCTTACGTATGTAAGAGGACACTTTCGAAGAAAAACTCGTACTGTATCTATTGCTTAAACAATGTTTCACACCTTTTCATAGTTACCTTTTTGGTCCTTAGTACAATGGATAATAATTTTCCTCAATAAGTTTATTTATTGTTTCGTTTGTGAAGTTTCTATTTTCGAGATTGACAAATGAGCTTGATGGCGTTTCTCCTAAATTTTCATATCTACATCTTTTGGGCGGTAGTGAGGCTTGCCGAATTACCGCCCATGCGCAGGTGGCCGAGGGACGGATATTTCCATCCGGTTCGTAAACACATGACTGATATTTTTTCTTGCATATCGTATACATGTAAGCATTTCAGTCTGGCGGATTATTTTTCTTGCATACCGTATTTTACAAAAGGTAGAAATACTTTCATTTTAGCACTCTTTCTTATAGTAGAGAATGAACACAAAGCGCGGGAAATTAACGTCCGTAAGCAGAAGTGACGTCATGATGTTTTGCGTTACGCACAATAACAAAGTTCCACATTAGTTTTATCGTTTGTAGCGTAACGTATTTTGAATCGAAAAATATACTATAAGGAATGGAGAGAAACTATCAAGGTACCTGCTTTTTTCGTATTTTACATAAACAATATATTATCAGTGCATGAACCACTATAGTTGTCATTAACAGCACGAGAGTCATCTGGCATGGGGTGCCAGATGGGTTTTGCCGGCATGGGTAAAATCACCAGGAACGCCAGTCCGGTGTGCAAGAAGACACTTTTACAATTATGCTCTGCTGGGTGGGGGGGGGGGGGGGTATAGTCGTATAAAGGCAAATAAAACGCCAATTGTAAACATTATTGGAAATAATCAAAGGGAATTAAGTTTGTCAGTGTCTTTGACATTAGAAGGTGAAATATATATAAAAGAATTCAGCAAAGCACTTTATAATATGAAAAACAACAAAAGCCCCGGGTTGAATGGATATACTGTGGAATGTTTTAAGTTCTTCTGGAAAGATATCGCAAACAACTTATCAGTAACACAGAAAAAAGGGGTCATAACTTGTCTTCCAAAACCAAACAAAGATAGCTGTTTGATGAATAACTGGAGACCAATTTCTCTGTTGAATGTTGTATACAAGTTAGCATCAACAGTGACAGCAAATCGTTTAAAGTGTGTATTGAATAAACTTATCCATCAAGATCAGTAAGGTTTCATAGTCGGTAGATTTATTGGGGAAACATCAGACTTATTTATGACATCATGTTTGAAACTAACTCTCAAAATATACCTGGCTTACTCCTCTCCATCGATTTTCAACTCACTTCTCCTTGGCATGTATACATAAAACATTAGACTTCTTTCATTTTGGGAACTTTTTTTAAGAAGTGGAAACTGTATTTTACAAAATGGAGATCATGTCGTCACCTTAGCGCAAAAAGTGAATAAGTCTTTCTTTAAGTCAATGTAGTTATCCACTTTTTGCACTGAGGTGACGATGTATTTTACAAAATGGAGATCATGTATTTTACAAAATGATAATCTGTCTGATTTCTTTCTTCCTTGAAAGAGGTTGTAGACAAGGTGACCCAATTTCTCCTTATAAATTTATTTTATGTACTGAGATATTAGGGCTAATGATTAGGCGAACTAACAGTATAGTAGGTATTAGTCTGCAGTATCAACAATATAAAATCAATCAATACGCTAACAATAACAAGATTATTCAAAACGAGTCCGAAGAATCATTAAGAAACTGTTTGATAACACTTGATAACTTTTATACAATGTCAGTCTTAAAAATAAATATTGGTAAAACAAGAGCCTACTGGATAGGTTCATTAAGAACTCTGCACTTAAGTTATGCACTGATCAAGCATTAAATTGGAATCAAGAACCGATTAAAATACACGGTGTCCGTTTCTCTGTAAATGTTTATGATAGCTTTTAAAATTTTGCTGAAGTGTAGGAATGTGCTCAGTGCATGGTAAAAAAGAAAGAATGATCGTTCTTAAATCCCTTGTTTTATCTAAGTTTCTTTACATATTTATATCACTCCCCGATCCCTCGGATAAATTTATTAAACTATAAGAAACTATCGCTTATAATTTTTTTTTTATAGAACAACGGACTAGACAAAATAAAAAGAGTAAACGCTATCAAAAACATAGAATCTGGAGGACTGAGGATGGTAAATATTAAAGCTTTTCTTTGAAATCTTAAAATTAGTTGGATTAGAAGATTAGCTATTTTAACTGTGATACATGGAACTCTCTTTTGACATTTTCATTTCTTTTTAGGTTCGCAATATTCGAAAGTACCCGCTATGGAAATACGACACCCTTTTTGGCGGAATGTTCTTTATAGTTGGGGAACATTTATTCAATGTTGTGAAATCAACAACCTAGAAGACATTCTGTACTCACCATTATTCTACAACCGCCTTAAGAAAAATATCGGAATACATAGAGTTGGATTCGTAATAATATCAAATATTTATAGATTTACTTGACGATGAAGGAATGTTTTCAAATTTAGAAATCCTAAAAAACAAATACACAATAAGAGGAACCTTTTTAGATTTACATAGTATTATTTCAAATATACCTATTGATTGGAAAAACATAATAAAGCAAAATGCAAACCATATTATTCGGTATAGAAATAGTATGTATCTAAATTCTTTTCTAAAATAGTTAATTGAAGAGAGGAAGGTAGTCGTATTTTTTAATGATACATTTATCGATTCGAAAAGTTACCAAGTACCAAATAAATGGCTACAACCAACGGGAATTTCCAAGTTAGAGTATAAGGAATATTGTAAAAATCTACAGACAATAAAAGAAGTAAAGCTGAAAAATTTTCAGTTTAAGATAAATCAATATATTCTTGTTACAAACACGTTTTTATATGGTATTAAAAGATAATAATATATGTTCCTACTGTCGAAATCAGAGTGAAACGATAGAACATTTTTTTCAACTTATGTCCGTATGTTCGCAATTATTTGGTAGAAGTGAAAAACTGGATGAAAGATGAGTATGAGATAGTCTTAAATAAACAGGAAAAGCAATTTCTTTTCTCATATGTTGAAAATAACTGTAAAGGACATTTTATATCTTTGCTGCTTTAATACTATATTTATAAGTCGAAGTTTAAAGAAATTTGTATAGAATGTCTAAATATTCCATTGTTTACACTATATTTAAAACAAAAATTCATAACACTGAAATACATAGCTAAAATAAACAGTGATTATCCTAAATTTGAAAAAAACCCTGGTCAATCTTGTTTCCAAATCTGAATATATGTATTGACCAAACCAAAATACATCGATTTCCAAAAAATGCGTATCAAAATATTTACATTTGCTATAAATCAAAGTATCCGCATTTGATGAGAAAAAAAAGTGTTACTATTTTTTTAATATCAAGTAGATTAAGATTTTGCTGAAATTAAATATATATGTTCTACAAAATCATATTGCAAGGTTAATAAGTAAATTGCTCTCCGACCCCTATTATACCATTTACGGGGATAATAAACGTGGTTACCATCTGAGCCTATAAAAAAAGAAAAAAAGAAAAAGAAAAATCCAAACAGATTTTCAAACAAAACTGTCAAGCTCACTTATTTAAACATGTGACTGTACAGATAGCGGTCTGAACGTACTTAGTATAATTAATGTTGAATAAATGAGCATTCATGTGATTTGTACCAACAAATATGTAAACATGATATACGTGCATTATACTGCGTACGTAATTGTTGTTAAACACAAGGTAGCATTAATTCTCCCGCATTGAGTGTACGCACGCATTGAATGTAGACTATTAGACCTATGTTAAACCTAACCCTAACCTTTAGTCAGTATTGTGTATTCAACGCGTGCGTAGATCAAATAGGAGCAGATTTTCTCTTTGAAACGCAATGTTTTAACTAAACCAGTTCTGCATTCTTCTAATAACGTTTAATAAAGTTCAGGCATCGTACAAAACGACATTTATGAGCAAACATGGCCATTAGAGCGTCTTCCGTTTTTCTTGTTTGACGAAACTTATGGAAGAATCCATAATTTTTCAGTTCTTAAAGTCCACTTGAACTAAACTGCTTTGATTTTTGTCTTCTGGCTTGCTTCGTCGTAAATTGTGATTCTCGAGTTGTTTTGCTTTCTGCAAAGGCATTGTGTACATGTGTCTGCGGTTCGTTAGAGTTTCTTCTTGCAATTTTTAGAAGTTTATTATGCTTTTAGTTGACAATAAATGTGTAAGGTTTTCACTTGGCACGGATCAATTTTATTTACACTGTCTTGTAACTTTTGAAAACGGTGGGGATTATTAATGTGAGTTTTCTGCAAAGATAACCAGTTTAAGCTCCCCAGTGGCACTTTTTGCTACTGACCGTGTCAAGGCGGTGCTCCAATATGTTCCTTTGTTTGTTCATTTTGTATTCGTTTTCTGTATGTTTGTATTATGTACGCTTTTTACTTTATTTTTTATTCAGTAGTAGGGAATGCTGTGGACTGTGGTAGGTGAAATTTTTGACGTTTTTGCTCAGTATATCACAGTCATAAATCATGTTCTCGAAAAAAGCAAAATGCTATTCAACACAAATTTGATAAAACATCACACGTGTGAAATATTTGGTTTGTAATTAATGATTCGGCACTATTATCATAGAAAACTCGAAGCTTGAAAAAAGAAAGAAAAAGAAATCAACAAAACTTTCTGACCTCATGAGTCTTATTTGTGTACATCTGATGCTTCTAATGATACACTTACTGTAATACAGTAGCAAATACCACATTTGTTTGCTTCAAATTCCACTTACGGTGAAAAAAAATCACCGGGAGTGGTGTTGCGCCCGGGAATGGTGTTGCGCCCCGGGAAACTCTTATCCATTATAATTTCAAACTTTCATGTCAAGTATGTGATTGCATAGCCAGTTTGCGCCTACAAGGGTACTTATAACTGTATTATTTCAAAGGATATAATTGTATAAAATTATTTCGAGAAGAATGGGACCATGATTCGAACACAATCGAAGATAATGAAATTCCAGTATTGTATCATTGTCCATACCACCTAAGAAATGTTATAGTAATTATAATGCAAATATAGTCATGAGGAAAACATGCATAAGTACTACATTGTAAACCGGGCTGTTATCATCTTGCATATCATTTGCGTTGTCATATGACAATTAGCAGACAAACAATTGGACAACGTTTGCAATTCTGGACTAAAATTGACCAAATGCCGTTGGCTGCATTAACACAAATCTAATATTTCATGGTTACAGATTGCTACTACTTTAGTGAGTTTGTCTGCATTTCTGGACATTTTTCGGTCGGAGTATTCTTGATGCAAGAATCAAAATGTCTTTCTGCTGAATTGTTTCTACGTGACAGCAATAATAGGGAAAGCGCAGATCTATATATCGGAGGGTCATGAGTTCGATTATCGGGCGAGGCGTATGGATACCGCTGTGATAAAAGACGTCGGTCTGAAATCATTTGTCCTCCATCTCTGATTCATGTGGAGAAGTTGACACTTAAGGAAAACAGGTTACTAGGGGTACCAAATCTCTGGTTAAGTTAACTGCCCGCCCAAACATAGCTGAAATACAGTTGAAAACGGCGCTAAACCCAAAAAGAGCAAACATGCTGTTTCCTGCTCTTTTGTCGATTAAGACAATTTGAAGTCAATTCCTCGAGGCAAATGTTAATTGTATCGTGGTGCAAACATGGCATAGGAAACGTTTGTCTTTCGTCGTTCCAATGGATGATCTTTGTGTACTTTCAGCCTAGCGCTGGCCGTAAAGTGGCTACAGACGAGTTTTCTTGCCAAAATGAATAAATTAATAAAAATAAAACAAGGAAAATGACGTTGTAACATCTGGGATTAAAAAAAGATTATTTGACTATATAATGTTAAAGCGCAACCCTATTCCCGACGTTGTTATGCCAATCCTTTCCCCAAAAGCAATATTTTATTCAAGTATATGTAATATTCATGACTGTATTACACTTGTTTTCTCGTTAGAAGCATAACATTTCCAGAAGATAGGCACAAGAGTGAGGAAATTTGCAATTTTCATGATTCCATACTTTTTTGACTGTTTGCGCCAGCAGAGTTTTCGTGATAACAGAGCCGAAGCAGATATTTCACACATATGATACGGAAACATTCGTCAATGTGTCATTATCAACAAAACCCCACCTACCTCGATATTGTATAACCTGATATGCAACACCAGCACTGGAAGTCGTGCAACCCGTTCAACCCCTATTAATCGTATTCCCAGCGGGAATTGGAATGCGCGTTTACCACCCGTGTAGCATTTTCACATCCACGCATAGACTGATAGGATTACTATTTCTTAGAAAATGACCATTCCTTTTAGATATTTAATCTTGTTTTTACATCTGTAGCATCTCTTTTTGAGTTATTCTGTTGCATTACGGGTGGTAAACGCGCAATCCAATTCCCGCTGGGAATACGCTTAAATTGGGTTGCGCTGGGAATACGCTTAAATTGGGTTGCGCGACTTCCGGTGCTGGTGTTGCGCATCAATATATACAACTTCAAGGTAGGCGGGTTTTTGTTTTTGCAAAGAATGACACATTTACGAGTGTTTTCGAAAATTGCAAAATGCTCTTCGACACAAAATTGAATAAAGATCATATGTGTGAAATACCAGCTTATTAATTTAAAACTCTGCTGACTCGAACGGTCAAAAAAGTATGGAATCATGAAAAATGCAAATTTTCTAACTCTTGTGCCTTCTTTCTGGAAATTATTATTAGTTTTATTATTATTATTATACCATATTTGTATAGCACTCTTTTCATACAAAAGAATATACGTTCAAAAGTGCTTAACAATAGAATTAACATACATGCACAATAGATAATTACAAAAATAAAACAATGATACGGATAAGATACGTGTTTAAAACATTAAATAATAGTTAAAATGATTAAATGCTAAACACAGTTTACTACATGAAAGTTAAACAATATCACACTTGCAATATATCTATGCATATGACTACGAATAACACAGTTTGTCTGGTTAAACACAAATTACATCTAAAACAGTTTACGCAGAAAACAACACTGAAGTGTTTAAAATACGATTCATAACGAGATTAAGAAAAGAATTTAGATTGATAAGCTGACAAATTCACAGTCGGACTATCACATGCATGTGCATGGTTACTGTCCATAGTATTTTACAAATAAATGTGTTTTTAATGATTTTTTGAATGATAAGAGTGTTCCATTGTTTCTTATGTCATTAGGTAGATCATTCCACAGTCTTGGTGCAGCATGTCGGAAACTTCTGTCACCGTATTTTACAGTACGTGATTTTTGCACAACAAGTAAATTTGAATTTTGTGATCTTAAATTTCTTGAAGGTCTGTATATATCAAGCATGTCCTTAATGTATTTAGGGGCATGATCTTGAAGAGCTTTATAGGTGTGGGTCAGGATCTTAAACTCCACCCTGTATGGTACAGGAATCCAGTGTAGTTCTTTAAGCACAGGTGTTATGTGCTCGTTACGGCGTGTTCTCGTTATTATACGTGCAGCTGCATTTTGAACGTTCTGAAGTTTGTTTAAACAAGACCTCGGAATGCCATACAAAAGACCATTACAGTAATCGAGACGTGAGGTAACCAGGGAGTTTACTAGCGACTTTGTGGCATTGGAGGTAATGTAGTTCCTTACATGTTGTATCTGACGCAACTGTATATAACAAGATCGACATACGGCATTTATATGCCTTTCCATGTCCATTTTCGAATCAAGGATTGCGCCTAGATTTCTTACGATGGATGACGGTGTTATGGTAGACTCGCCAACTTTTACTGTAATGTTATCAGTGAGTTTTTCATTTTGTTTTGATGTGAAGACAATGACTTCGGTTTTTTCGGCATTCAGTTTCAGCATGTTTTTATTCATCCAGGTGTTTATTTTATTGAGACAATGTTCTACTCGTTGTAGGGATTCAATTCTAGTAACAGACTCTGTTGGCTTAAATGACAGATATAATTGTCCATCATCAGCATAGAAATGATAATTGAGCCCATGATTCTCACAAATTGCACCAACAGGTTTTGTGTACATGGTAAAGAACTTAGGTCCAAGGACTGAGCCCTGTGGCACACTATATTTCATCAAAACAGGGTTTGACACCTCTCCATCAATACAGACAGTTTGGTAACGCTCGTCTAAATAAGACTTCACCCACTCAAGTGGTTTGCCTGCAATACCAAAATGATGTTCAAGGCGATGCAACAGAGTCCCGTGATCAATGGTATCAAAGGCTGCTGACAGGTCGAGTAATACTAGAATTGTAACATTATTGCAATCAAGAGATTGAAGTATATCATTCTGGACTTTAAGCAATGAAGTTTCTGTGGAATGGAATTTTCTGTAAGCTGATTGGTATTCTTCATGAAGGCCATTTAAGCACAGATGGTTCTCTAAACGTGCATCTACTACTTTTTCAAGTATTTTAGAAACAAATGGTAAGTTTGATACCGGTCTGTAGTTTTTTAGAATGTCAACATCAAGATCTTGCTTTTTTAAAAGTGGCCTAATTCTAGAACTTTTGAACATCTTTGGTACATATGCTTGTTCCATAGACAAATTGATAATTTTTGTGACGCTTCTAATGATCAAACACGTGTAAAACAGTCATGAATATTACATATACTTGAATAAAATGTTGCTTTTGGGGAAAATATTGGCAAAAAATATATCGGGAATGGGGTTGCAGCCCGGGAATGGAGTTGCTCGTATACATTATATAATCAAATAGTCCTTTTAACATTCCAATAGTTTTTACAATGTCCTTGTTTCCTTCTTATATTATCTTTAGTTTTTGGCAAGAAAACTCCTTTGTAGCCAGTGTCCTCAGCAGTTTACGGCAAACGCTATGCTGAAAGTACACATAAAGACCACCCATTGGAATGTTTGCAAAAAGATACAGTCAATGCAGACACTAACTATTTGCTGTTCATATTGAGATTAAAACACATGTAACATTTGCCTCAAGGAATTTGACTTCAAATGTTCTTAATCGACATTAGAGCAGGAAACATGATGTTAGCTTTTTGGGTTTAGCGCCGTTTTCAACGGTGTTTCAGTTAAGTTTGGGTGCGCAGTTAACCTAGCCAGAGATTCGGTACCCTTAGTAACCTGTTTTCCGTATGTGCCAACTTCTCCACATGAATCAGAGTTGGAGGACAACTGAATTTAGACTCAATGTCTTTTATCATAGCGGAGACCATACACCTCATCCGAGGATCGAACTCATATCCCTGCGATACGTAGATCTGCGCTTTTCCCTATTATTGGTGTTTTGTATACGTGCGACCTGCGTAGCAACATTTCAGCAGGAAGACATCTGAATTCTTGCAATAACAATACTCCGACAGAAGAGTGTCCAGAAATGCTGAGAAACTTCACTAGCAGCAATATTAGAATTGTGTAAATGCAGTCAGCGGCATTTGGTCAATGTTAGTCCAGAATTGCAAACGTTGCCCTTTTGTTTGTCTGCTAATTGTCATATAATAATGCAAATGATATAGACAATACATAATAACGCGGTTTAAAATATAGTACTTATGCATGTTTTCCTCAACACTATATTTCCATTATAATTACACTAACATATCTAAGGTCCACTGTACCATTGGTACGTACAATGATACAATACGTGTGTGATATTATTTTTAATCTCCGATGGAATCCAAATCACGTTCCCATTCTTCTTGAAATAATTCAGGCAATTATTTCCATTGAAACGATACAGTTATACGCAAACTTATTGTGCAGTCAAAATACGTGACAGAAAGGTTTGACAATATGATGCATACGAACAATTCCATTCCAGGGGCGCAACCCCATTCCCGATGAATTTTTTTGTCAATTATGTCCCCGTAAGTAGGATTTGAAGCAAATGAACTGTATTACAGTTTGTTTATCATTTGAAGCGTCAGATGTCCTCAGATTAGGCATATCAGGTCAGAAACTGCCATTTTGTTGATTTGATACTTTTTTCACGTTTCAGAGTTTTTGTGATAATAGAGCCGAATCATAAATTACAAACCAGATATTTTACACATATGATGTATATTAATCATATTTGTATCGAATAGCATTTTGCTTTTTTCGAAAAAAAATTTATTCTTGTCTCATACTAAGCAAAATCATAACTTCACATATCTCAATTTCGTCTTTTTTTTACGCGCAACACCAGCACCGGACGTCGCGCAACCCATTTTAAGCGTATTCCCAGCGGGAATTGGATTGCGCGTTTACCACCCGTGTGCACAGGACTCATTATATAACGGTTCATTTTTAAAGGAGATTTAAATCGAAGTGATTGATTAGATGGCACCGGTACTCTTACATTACGGATTTAAGATGGTAATTGTGATAAACTGAATCTGGATACAGTTAGATACTGCATCATTTAATTTGTGTCTTGTACTGGTATATTCATAAATTCAGGTGAACAATTATAGTTGTGTTTAGGTTTAAAGCAGTTGCAATATGATATATTAGAAATTGTTTTAACATCACTTGTAACTTTTGCTTTATAATGGAAACAAGAAGAAGAAGAATCTTTTAATTTTTCTATTGCTTTTATTCAGCTTATATCTTAACAATAGTATCTTAATTAAAATATTCGCGGGTGCATACGGTTTAAATGTTATTTGTGTCTAGATGACCGTTGATGTGTTGGAAACGTAACACGCTGATTTTTGAGATCTTAAAATATGTTGGGAAACATGCCCTTTGACTCCCATGTTTATCAGTATCTGCCGACTCTCGGGTTACCTCGACATACTCGACAACATTCGCCTCGAGGAATATACGAGTCTTCACAGAACACACGTGGGCATGGCCTCCGATTACAGTTTGGTCTCCTTCCTGAAATGAAAATTTATGTTATTACATGCAAGTTCAAGGTCAGTCCAACTTTTGACGTTATTATCACTTTCTTTGTCAGGGGAGGTAGCTAGAGTCACGGATTGGGACTAGTTCAAGGTATGGGCGGTTTTAACGGTCGCATATAATGCTAAAGCCACGACGTTTACATAATTTTAGAAGCATTCATGATGAAAGTATACAAAAACGTATAAATTGAAACTATGATATTGCCACATACTAATATTACCAATTTAAGATATTTTACATCCACATTTAATATTTGAAAATACGAACAATTTCTACATATAGTTCATGTAAACATAAAATGAGCAGGTTTATGTGTATTTACAGTACCATGCATTTGGTTAAAATAGTAGAGTGGCACACTTAATGCATACATGTATGTAGCTAAACACAGTATTATTGTGGACTACCGCTATAAAAACTAAATAGCAGCTTTTCTTCAGTTAAATCATTTTTTTGTTATTTATACTGCGCAAAATTATAATATTTTCAAAAGTAATGCGAAAGTTTAAAATTCCCTTTGTTGAGATTGATCAGAGAGTGATTATTTCATTCCCCCCCCCCCCCCCCATTTGAATGTCCTTTGAGAAACTTCATAAAACCATATCTTGGTCATATTTGTGCAGTTCATCTAAGTGAACGGCAGCGTTCCGTAAAACCGAATACGTGTTAAAGATATGTTATATATCATTATAATTATTCTTGCTTAAATTCATTTGATATTGCATTTTATTAATAGGAGATGATTGTAATCAGATTGCTTAAAATGTAGTATCTCATCAAATGTATATAACTTGGCCAAATTTGAAAAGTTAACTGTCATGTAATAAAAGTCATTCGTGAAAAACTGCCAAATTATTTTCGCAGTATTACAAATTCATAATGCCAATACATTTATACCAGTGTGTACTATTTTAACCTTATACACAATATTGCTTACACCTACAAACAAAAAGTTTCGGGATTACATACATGTAGCTGCTGCATATTTTATTCAAAGCTGAAGATCCCTCCACCATAGACAGATATACTGTTGAATGCGTAAACATTTCTTCGAAATCCATATCATATGGATTTAAGATATGATATTTTGATTATAAAACAAAAAACTTTTTAAAATTCGGAGAGAGAAAATTTATAGACATTGTTGAATTGAATTTATTCAATTTCTCATAACTCATAAAACCTTACTTGGTCTTCTGCAAACTGGGCAGCACGCCCCTGGAGGCGTATATCGTCTTTTTCGCCCACAGTTTAACGGCCGACAGTCGACGCGGTGACACTGGTTATCTACCAAACAAGATGAAAAATGATAAAAAAGTGCCTATAAAAGTGTGGACTTAGCTCCTATATATCCAATTCCATGGAAACATCATACACATAATATCCATGATGTGAAAATGTGCGTGACATTCTTTTTTCAGGGGTGGACCATAGTGGGGTGGGGGCAAACGGCATTGAAAGTTTTGTCTTACCACCAACAAAGCGTTGTTAGAAGTTGTTAATCGCATTTAGTGATAACTCTAGTTTGAACTGAGTAAGAAATAATGAACCATTTGTAGTTGGTTAACCTAGTGTTTAAAACAGCTGTAAATAATTTCCCAAGACATGATAGTATTGTAATTGGTCTATATGAATTAGTACTTTTGGGACAACCTTTGTTTTTATAGACTGTAATTATCCACCCTTCTAGCCAAACTTTAGGAATATGGCCAGAATCTAGTATAATATTAAATAACTGTTTATAGATTGGTAAAAGCATACGTTTTGTATTCTTATCTGTTTGACTTGAAGCTTTACCGTTGTTGAGTTTATTAATACATTTTAGAATTTCATCATGGGTTATTTCTTTATTAATGAATAGGTTTGAATTATTAATAAATGTTTGATCTAAAGTTATATCTTGGTCATCATTTGGATGACTATTAATTGTCTTAAAGTGTTCATAAAACTCATTAATTGACGGAGATGGCTTCGTATTTGATTTTGGCTTAAGCCTTTTCAAGAAATTCCAGTATTGTTTAGGATTTTTTGATTGCATTTCACGTAATTTCTTAGTATTGTCATGCTTACATTTATTAATGTAATAATTCATTACACGTTTATACTCTTTACTAGCATTTTTCATTCGTAATTTGTTATCATGTGATTTACAAGTATTATATAGTGATTTGGCTTCATGATAATTGTTACGTGCTTGGTAAGATTTCGGCCCAAACCATGGTTTATCATTTACATTTTTGCATTTTGTGCGGCTCTGCCCGGAAATAGTTTGAGTAGACGCATTTTCAAATAACTTTTGAATTTCTTCGGTAATATATTCAATACGAGTTGATTGATATATTGTACATGATTTGAGTCGATATTTGCTTGAAAATCGCTAATTAACTCATCACACCATTTCGGCTTAGAGTTTCAAGTTACTCGTTTTCTTTGGATCTTGGTTTAAACCATTTTTAACACAGTTCAATGTCCAATAAAGAGCACTATGGCCATCTGAGAACACTGTGTCGGTTTCAATTACTTGCAAATCATTAATTTTGTTAAAGGATTCTGCACTTGACAAGAGTAGATCAATAATAGATTTATCCCTATAAGTCATTCTAGCTGGAATATCTCTTCCATACCTTCCATTGATAATAAAAATATTATTACTTGTACAAAAATCAATAAGCTGAATTCCGTGAGAATTTGTACGCTTATCGTTCAAAAAGTGGGAATCATACTTATTTTACATATATTTAATATAGTAAAAAAAAAACACATCAAGAATGTCCGTTCGGCATGTATAAAATATGCACTGTTTCTGTTGGCCCTGGAAATGCATAAATAAAACATGTGTCCATAACAACCTGAAACGGCCGACTTCGATCGGCTAATGTCAGCTGAATAATCATGTTTTTTTCGATATTTCCAGCACTTTAGTTGTGTTTTATGCAAGAATAGCAATAACACACGTTTGTTTCGTGAAACAACATCTGCAGAATCCCTCGGGCTATGTTGTGCACTCACCCTACGGGCTCGTGCACCAACCAATCCCTTGGGATTCTGCAGATGCTGTTACACAAAGAAACGTGCGTTAACCCTACAATGTTGCTGGTCCATGGACGAGATAAGCTCGCACTCGCCCTCCGTTGAGCCTGTGCAACTATGCGTATGTGCAACGTATGACATACTATATTCTATCAGTTAAATATTTTTATATCTCATCACTCACACTGTGAAAAATGAAATCTAAATTTTCACACTGTGAGAGATACAGCTCCGCCCACTCATACATTGTGTATGAATTTTAAATTATTTGCTTAAAACAGGATGAAAATTGTAGTCGCACTTTGTTCTTTATAGTATATTTCTCGATTCAAATTATTTTACTTAATGAGAATTTCAAAATGTTATGCAGCAAAAAATAAAATAAAATGGAACTTTATGTTGTGTGCGTCTTTCTAAGGTCACAACACGTCTGAAGTCATGTCTGTTTACGCGCGTCTGTTTCCCGCGCTGAGGTTAAAAATTGTTGCAAAATGCACATCTCAACGCAGTTGAGCATAAAATAAAAAGAAAATTTGTTTGTTTTTCGTGAATATGGAATATATTTCTCCTCGAAGTGAGAAAATGTTCATATTTTTAATTTGAAATTTTCTCACTTCTCAGTGAGATATATTCAATCTTCACTCGAAACAAACAAATATCCACTATGTATTTCACAAGTAAACACTTAGACCTGGGATTTTGTATTAGACTCTCGTGGATTTTGCCTGTTTGGATCATACGAGGCGTCCCTCCTGGCAAAATCTATTCGAGCCGAATACAGCATCCCAGTTAATGTTAATTTTATAATAATCCAGTTGTGTCAAATGTGCAATTTTTTTAATTTCGGGTGATTGGTTGATTAGTTTGAGCTCCATATAAAGTGTCGATATACCTCACAAAGAACAATCAGGGGTTGATACACATTGAATTTCGAAATCGTGTTTAATGATGAACTAAACTGATATTCAAGCTCAGTTTTATAGGTAAGTGAGCAGCGCCATGAGAAAACCAACATAGTGCCTTTGCGAACAGCATGGATCTAGACCAGCCTGCGCATACGCGCAGTCTGGTCAGGATCCATGCTGTTCGCTAACGGTTTCTCTAATTGCAATTGGCTTTGAAAGCGAACAGCATTGATCCTGACCAGACTGCACAGATGCGCAGGCTGGTCTGGATCCATGCTGGTCGCAAAGGCAATATGTTGGTTTTCTCATGGTGCGGCTCAAATAAAGTTATTTGCTCAATATGATAGTTTTATATCATGGAAGTATACAGAGAACTTCGTGTTTTATTGATTGATCTTAAATGCGCCGACGAAATGTTGTCCCAGGGCCGATTATTTATTCTTACGTCGCTGTTTAGCCTCTTCAGAACTGGTTGGACGATACCATGAATTTATTGAATCGCATGTACCTTCGATCTCGTTTACCAACAATCCTGCGGAGTTCTCAGACGTCAATGCACAAAAAAAAGGAAACATGTATCATCCCTTTAGTCTTTACAAACCGTTTACGCCGAAACTGTGTGCCTGATATGATTGCAACGGTGTGTTTTTTTGGCTACAGGAAGTTAAATTGAAGGTAACTAGCGCCATCTTCTGTTTCAAAGTAATTCTGCTGATCACTTAATTACTGAAATATCGCGGTTTATGAAATTATGTTCCATTCTTGTTTTTTCTTCTTCTAAAAACAGCTGTTGCAACAAATTGTAAGCAAACAAACATTTACAAAATAGCCTTACTTGGTAATTTCTGAGTTAAACATTTGTACAGTTACAAAATGCATAATTCGTGGCTCTTATATCTTTTCTACGTATGTTGTGTGCACATTTCATTGAGCAGTGGAGGAACATTTTTATACAGTACTGTAGTAGCTGAAGGTATTGTTTTTTATTAGTTTTTTATCATGTAAAATAGCTCTTTGCCTGAAATAGGATTCCAAAGCAGTGTAGATCACCTTTAGAAATAATCTATTTATCATCAATAACTATTTTGACAAGGGCGTCATTCTTCATAAATTCAACAAGATACAAGAAGCTTTTAAATTTTACGTCTGATACAATATAACAAGTTAACATTAGCTCATGGGCTACTTTCCGACAAACATATATAAAACAGAGATTATCAATAACTATTTTGACAGGGGGTCATTTTTTTGAAAATTCCCGTCATTGAAGGTCGCGTAATGATATGACAAATTATATTTTTAATTCTATTTGTTGTTTTCTTGTAGTTTTCGTGTAATACTCCCAGAATTTATTTGTTGACAAACAAGTCACATTTCATTTGAATATAAGTGAATAAATATTCAAGATATTTTCTGGAGAAACAGATTATACCGTGGTTATTTTATTGGTATGAAATCTGAAACGACGTAAAATTCAAAATTTCCTATACCCAAGGAATTATGTTTTTGGACTCAATGTTGTTATATATTTTCATACTTAGCATTGAGTTTTTCTATAATAGAATTCTGCTTATGCCGGTGCTTGGTGGCCTGAGGGGTGTTGCACATTTCATAACATCTCATGAACAGACTCAATCAGACCGAGTCTGCATGCTATTGTTTTGTTTGATTGCGTTCTATGCTTCCAAAGGATCTTTTCACAAATCTTGTTACATTTATTTGTTTTCTAGGCAGTATGCGACGCTCAAATACCAATACATGTGCTGTATGTCCATGTTTCACTGTTGCATGTATTTTAACTAAAAAAAAAAACAAAACAAACAACACACACACAAACCCCGCCCCCCCCCCCCCCCCCCCCCCAAAAAAAAAAAATGCTGTTTAGAGACTTTATTTTACTGAAAGAGTGTTTTGTTTTCAGAATATGGTCAACCAGTCCGTTACTGTGAATGGAACGGTTCCCGATATTTACCAGGCACCGAATTTGAGGATTACGATAAATGCAGCCACTGTACATGCAAGAAGAAATATATGACCTGCAACTCGTGCGTATTCTTTATGTTTACAGTAAAAATCTCTATAAGTTAATGGCAGGAAAGAGAACTTATAACAATAGAGTTCATATCATAGCCTCGTCCATAACAAACTTTTGTGTTACGTACAGGCCAACGTTGTGGAATCGACGAAAGTAGAATGTTTATGCTATGCATCAGAGTCATCGAAAACAAGTTGACTTATTTCTTTTTCAAATACGCTAGAATTAGTTTCAGAACGAAGAAGCGTAGGTTTTTTTGCTCGATTAAAACTATGTATTAAGGAAGCTGGACAAAAATAAGGGCCAACTGATATATAATGGATTATCTTTTATGATCGATGCTATGAACACTAAAGTGGGTACTATTAGCATATCAATTGCAGCTTACAAATATTCCTGCATATCTATTTCTTGCACAACAGAACTAAAGCGAAAATTGCATTCATAAGAAAGTCTAAATCCTATTCAACGGTTTAATCAAACGCGTTTTATTTGTGCATACTCTTAGGCAAATAACATCTCAGTATTTTTAGATATTTAAAAGTAGACATGTTATATTAACTGGCTATATACATTTTTGTATAACGTTTTATCTTAACTATCACTGAAAGGCTCTAAAGTACTGAAACTGATGTTTGTACATGTAATTGTTTATATGAAATAAAGAAGGGCATGAATTATTATCATACAACCTACTTCCAACCTCGTTCTGAATCTCCTAGTTTTATCCACCAAATGTGTAATGTTTTTTTTTTCGTGAAAATACCGGCTATAATTGTATTGATCCAGAAGGTATGCTGGTGAAAGTAGAAACATCTTGAAGTGTAAAAATGATTTT
This sequence comes from Mercenaria mercenaria, assembly GCF_021730395.1. Classification (NCBI taxonomy): domain Eukaryota; kingdom Metazoa; phylum Mollusca; class Bivalvia; order Venerida; family Veneridae; genus Mercenaria; species Mercenaria mercenaria. Next base: position 17,739,917 of record NC_069370.1, on the reverse strand, counting down.
GATAAACTTTTAGTTGTAATATGACTGGCTGTTTCTAAATAAAAGGAACACTCGTGTTATGGAAAAGACGGAATAAACAATAGATCAAGCCTTGAAAGCTAAGCTTTGTATCACTGTGGTCTTACTAAATATATTTTTCGCAGGAAACAGTTGATTCGTATTGAAAAGAATTACCCTTCGCGATCTAATCTTGTATAGTGTTTTCATGCGACGTAGTATTAGAGATTATTCTGTCATGAGTAAACTCATATTCGACTAGTCAATCAAATTACAAAGCTCTTTAAAACGTTCAGTGTATTTTTAAATATTGTGAAAAGCTGATTCCCTAATAAACAAAGCCTATTATCAGATGTTCTGTTTAAATGTCTTATAGTTTATTTAGATATCAAGGATGCCTAAATTTGGACTGGGCACGTGTTTTGAATTACGGTTTATAGACAATACACAAGTTTTCAACATATCTATTTTATTGAATATTTAGGTGACTTGAAAAAGTTTTCCTGACTACCAAGGACGATGAACTTTCAGAATGCAAACCCGTGAAGGTAGCCTGTGAAATCAAATAGGTTCTCTAGCGGAATAGGTCTATTCCGTGTCCTGCGCACAAGATTCCCGAGCATCAAGCCATAATTTGAATTCCAGATTGTGTTTGTACCTGATCATCTCATTCATTTGTAATAAAGTAAATATTTACGGTAGAACAGTTGTTGTTTTGTATTCTCATACGTTTGAACACCATGCACAACATCATCAAAGGTAAGGATGACGGATGATCTGTATTACCGTTCAACTTCCCAGGTCTTTCCGTCCACAAAACCTACATACTCTCTATTCTAGCGTTTTACCCACATAACGACCAGTCTCTGTACGAATAGACAGTACACCGTATTGAAATCTGACATAGCAATAACGTTCGTACTTTTTAAGTTGATTTTTAGATAGTCTTCACATTTGAAATTTTGTTTGAAAAAGTAAGTGTATTGCTAAGCTGTATAAATGAAAAGCTATTTAATCATTTACTAGAAATTTGTAAATAGTGTTCCTATACATTGCGCACGGGTGGACCCCAGGGTAGAATCACCAACATTTTGCAAGGATGGATGGCTTCATGACGAAAGTAAACAAGAGCTCGTAGAAATGCCCCCTTGATGCATTCAGTAACTGCACAAGGAACATAAATATTTTTGGTCACTGTGCACTGGACGTTTGACGTACTTACCTCAAATCAATAAATATGGGTCATTTACAAGTCATAAATGACCTCCGTATCAAATGTGATTTTAAACCAAAGCATTCTCTAGTTATTTGGCAAAAAAAGGTTCTACTGTTCTGGGTCAATGTGACTTGGACATTTGACCTACTGACATCAAAACCATTAGCAGTCATCTACGGGTCACGCCCAAACCCGATGTCAAGTTTGAAGATCCTAGACCAAAGCATTGTTGAGTTATTATCTGGAATATCGTCCGGAAACGGTTTAACTGTCCCGGGTCACTGTGACATTGACCTTTGACTTACTGATCTCAAAATCAATCGGGGTCATCTGCTGGTCATGATCAACCTCCCCATTAAGTTTCGTGATCCTAGACCTTAGCGTTCTCAAGTTATCGTCCAGAAACCGTTTAACTGTCCCGTGTCATTGTGCCATTGACTTTTGATCTACTGATCTCAAAATCAATAGGGGTCATTTGCTGGTCATGACCAACCTCCCTATCAATTTTAAAACGTTCTTGAGTTATCATCCGGAAACCGATTGGTCTACGGACGGACCGACCGACCGACCGACCGACATTAGCAAAACAATATACACCCTTCAGCAACCTCACATTTAAGTTTCTCGAGTTATCGTCCGGAAACGGTTTAACTGTTCCGGGTCACTTTGATCTTGACCTTTGACCTACTGATCTCAAAATCAATCGGGATCATCTGCTGGTCATTACCATCATGATCCTAAGCCAAAGCGTTCTTGAGTTATCATCCGGAAACCGACTTCGAAGGGAGGTATCAAAATGTGATCGTTCAGCAACGACATGAGGGACGGACAGATTGAATGTCGGGAACTGATCGATATTACTAAATGTTCCCGCTACGTAAAAATATTTAATATTTTAAGTAACAAACCATGATTCATATTTATGAAATGTTAATTTGAGTGCCTGAACAGTCTTAAAGACACTGATTCTGGTATGCCTGATATGTGGCCTATGGAGATGATAAGGTCTGCGTATTGGCGATAAGGGCCAATACACAAGTCAGGACCATTGGTAGACTTGCTTCTGTTTATCATAATAAGCTACTGTATAGCTACTGTGCAGTAAATAAATTGCAGGTGATATTTCTCACCTTTATAGCAAATCAGTTCTCACCTTTATAACGAGTTTAGAAAGCTTGACTGAATTAGGGCTAAATAAACAAAGTGATAAGATACAACAGTGTTTTATCATATTTTTAATAAAGTAAGTTTTTTAACAATTACATCTCATTATTGTTGTTTTTTATTATCAAAAATATAAAAAATGCATTCAGGCACATAGCTTTTAGAAGTAATAAATTATTGTGTATTTTGAACAATGATATATCTTTATTGCTAGATTTTATTATACATAAAAGAAAGTTAACATTATTTAGACAACACAAGAGGAATTAAGCATTTTTAATATATAACATCCTTCTGTCTATAAACCTTCTTTATGTATTAAAAATGCAACTGAACGCTTCTTTAATTTCTAATAAAATCCAGCAATTATCTTTTGTTTTTGTTTTTATTTTGTTACTTTTGATAAAAAGATCATAATCATTGAATAAACAAACTTGTAATTTCTCTTATTAAGTTTTGAATAATTATTTTATAGTGAGAAATGCTTTGCTATAAGAGTTATAATTTAATTGGCCAGGACATTACTCAACATGACTAAGCAATCAAAATTAGTATCTTATCAATTAAAATAATTTTGTGTACATGCTGAAAAAAGACTAAAAAACAACAGCATTTCAATTAATAAAATGCAAAACACAGGAAATAACCAATTTACCTGTAGGCAATAAAATTTATGATTCTCTGACAATAATTACGCTACATGTCAAGTCTACAGGGGTTTAATGGACCCTTATCAGACTGGACCAAACAGGATCTTGTATATTGGGGATTAAAAAGTCAGGTATTTGGGGGGGGGGGGGGGGGGGTCACTTATATAGGAGATTTTCTTTGCCTTTAATGGGTTTTGGTCATCGAATTAAAGAACGTTTTGGCCTACATTTGTCCAATTGTATAGGATGATTGCCCGTGATCAATAGATGATTCCTATCTTTAGGTGTCAGTAGGTCAAAGGTCAAGGTCACAGTGATCTATAGACTTAAAATGGTTTCCGCTCAATAACTAATGAACGCTTTGTTCAACAATCGTAAAACTTGATAGGATTATTGCTTGTGGTCAGTAAATGAATCCTAATTTTGGGGATCAGTCAATCAAAGGTCAAGGTCACAGTGACCTCTGGACCAAAAACGGTTTCTGTTCAACAATTAAAGAAAACTTTAGCTGTCAATCTTCTTAGGATTGTTGTATGTGTTCAGCAGATGACAGCTGATGGTGATAAGGTTATTTTGTCAAAGGTCAAGGTCACAGCCATCACGATTACATACCAACTTGGCTCCGACAGATTATCATGGAAAGCATATGTGTTTTACAAACAGCTCTTGTTATAGGCACTATTTCATGAGTTTCAAGACTTACGGAATATATCATTCTGACTGTATCATTTCCATTTAGTTTATGCATGTGCAGCAAACTTTATTTTCACGTTAAATGTAGATTTCAATATGTAGGAACTGGAATGAGTATTTCATACCAAAAGTAACCATAGCAATTATCACTGAATGGCAGTTTCAATTAGAATCAATAAAATATTTTACCATAGGTTATTTTTTGTTGATATACAAAAGTGTGTATATGTGTTTGTTTAAGAAATAATATATCTCATGCAGTGATTTGTCGTTGAATAAATCATTGTTTGGAGTTCAGATGCGAAGGAATTATATCACAAGTGCGCAGCCCGAGTGATATAATAATACGCATCTGAACGACAAACAATGATTTATTCAAGAGCAAATCACTAAAAAGAAATTCAGAAATTTTATTTTTTTAATGATACATATTGGAACTATCTTTCTTTAAAAACTTGGGAGATATGTGATATATTGTTCTATTTTTAGATATATGCGACGTCATTACCATGCGACGTCGTCAACGTCATTCTTTTGTTGTTCCTGATCTACTGATTAAAGTTAAAAACATGAAGCTGGTTATAATTACTTTAAGATTTAACAGTAGATTGTCCCCCTTGAAAACTATCCGATAATCAATATTGGTTTCTCTACTGATATTAGTTTGAGCAATAGGTTATACAGGAAATTTATTTTAAATGATTAATTTCAAATATATCTTTTGGTTTGTGAATATTTTACCAGATATGACAGTAAACTTCATTTTCTTCTCTTCAGTTTAATGTGAAAATATTTATTCTATCTGAACATCTTCTTGCTTCCAATTTTGTTTTAAAAGTATCACCATCGCTTATATTGAACATATAGTGAAAAACACTAAACTTTTCAATTTCTGTTACTTTAGAGGCAAATAAATTATAATTATCAAAGCATAACAATTTATTATCACATATGTAGGTATTCTTGACTTTATAAACAATACAATAATATAATTATAAGTGTAATAGGGTAAAGGCTTCCATTTTACTTCAAAGTGTATCACGAAAATTAAAATCTTATGGATTTCTTAAAGTTCTGATGTAACTTAAACCGTGTTAATTTACGGAACTGCATATACCAACAAGTGACGTACGATTCAATACAGTCTTTTGAAATAATAACGTTCATAATTGTCTAATTAGTCAAAAAATAGAAGAAAAAATATGAAAAGAACAGAATAGAACAGAGCTTTGATTTTTCACCAAACTGTTTATGAGAACAATAGGAATAAACATGAATTACATAATTTCCGACAGAAAACTAAATATCTTTGGAATATTGAAACATTCGACGACAGGAGAAAGACAAATTCAAAGAATAATTTTCTTATGAATTAGTGTAATTTGCAAGTTGGGCGCTCAGTGAAAGCTGGCGAGAGGGGGAGAGAATGTGTACATTTATTGAAACAAAAGACACAGCATGGTTTCCATGCTGATATGCAAAGAAAGGGTGAAATTACAGACGCACAATATCATGTCTATTTTAGAAATGAAATCCAAACTTGTAAAAAAAAAAAAGAAAAAAAAAAAAATTGGCATGCTAACCATGAGTTTGCACGGTATGATTATCTCTTTAGTGCGACCTACACTTTTGCCACGGTTTTGTTCGCCACCTTTACAGCTAAAGACTTTAGTTTACACGACAAATTTGATTTCATGATTGAATTGTATAGTATGTTCAAAAACATATCTGAATGGCATATAATCATTGATTATACAAGTAACTTAGACACTATAAATAAGTAGACAGGGTGAATCAGAGCTAATTGTTAAAAAAAAAAATAGTTCGGATCTCTTTGATACAAAAAAACAATGCTGATAAGAAAAATCAGAAATTTGATTCATAAGTAAATAGATTCTTTCTTTCTTTGATTTCTATAGAAAACCTCGGATCAAGGCCGTTTAATAAAACATGTGTGTGCGTGTTTGGTAACATGAATGTTTTTTTAAGTGTGTTAAATAGCTCGGGTTTTTCTTTGCCATTGTCTGTCAAATACAATATTGTTTAGTATATTACTTTATTTTATCATGTTTTAGAGTAAACTTCTAGCCATGAAAGTTAAACAGAAGTACCATTATATGGACAAGAACAATCAGGAAATCTATTATACATGTTTCTGTGGGAAAGCTCGTTTATGAAAAAAATGACCGGATTTCAATGTTTAGCGGGATTCAAAAGAAAAGAAAAGAAATTTATTGAAATGTTTTCATTTCCTGTTACATGACAACACGAATTTCGCAATATCATAGGATTACATAATGTTTTATTTTAGAGAAATGTTATATATCTTTACAAGAATAATATTTCTATATGAATCTATAAAACAGCATCATTTATATCAAAACCTGACTACTTGGTTCTTTCTGTGGAGTAACTTGCGAGCTTAATTTCCGTGTATTGCCTAAAGCAAAAATTTAGATCAATGCAAAATCCATGACAAAGAATATGAATGACCCGATTTCAGATAATGTAAGGGAGGAAATCCAATTTAAAGGGAATTGCTTTAACACAGTCAATAATTAAGGGAGATAATTCTTGCAAATTCTCGTTAAAAGCTTGTCATGGGTCTCGTAACGGTTAATATTGTTTCGTGTTTTTTTTTCTATGTCGAATAATTACAGCAGTGGTCTTGAAGTCACTTCTCTACCTAGAAGACATTAATCGATCGGCTAATCACACCCGCATTCATGTGATACGCAGACCGTGTTCATCTCTCCCTGTAAATTGATACATATTGGTATTTGAACAGGTTTCTATTACATTTATTAAACTTACTTATCATTTTAGATATATCAATATTCTTGCTAAATATACTGAGCGAAGCGTAGCTTTAAAACTGTAAACAGCGTCATTAAACACTCCTTGGCTGACATTTTACTTAGCGTTGCACAATCAGGAGATTGGAAAAACAAGAACAATCTTTAAAAAAGATTGTCGGCTAATTGTAGTAAGACAAGAAGTATATGACGTTTACAAATCGTGTCATTCTATCATCTATCTAACATTTTGCAAATAGCAAAACCAAACCAACACTTAACAACAATTTAAATGGTTCTCTTTAAAATGTTCACAAAGGTTTCCTAGATGTGCAATTTAGTTTCATTTATTTTACGACAAATAATTACAGCAGCGGTCTGGAAGGCACTTCTCTACATAGAAGACTCTAATCACACCTTTATTCATGTGATACGCAGAACGTATTCAGCTGGTTTATGTTGATATTTGAACAGGTTTTTATGATACTTATTAAACTTACTTATCTTTTTTTTTAGACATATCAATATTCTTGCTAAATATACTGAGCGAAATTTAGCTTTAAAACTGTGAACAGCGTCATTTAGCATAAATGTTTTGTCTACATTGCACCCGGCGTAGCACAATCAGCAGAAAGAAACAAATACGCACTCTCGTCCATGTTTCATAAATCGTTCATTTTGATAAATTATCTATAATGCGTTATCGAGTAGTCTGATTTGCAAACTGAAATCACGTGGCATGGTCACGAATTCGTTCTTAATACGGCATTCGCCGTGAAACAAGCACGTTATTCACCCATAAGTTACTTTTTAGGCTGAGTGATCACATATTACACCCATAACAATTTCTGGTCTGTATATCATACTCGGTTTATGATGGTCGAGAAGATGATAACTTGTTGCAAAATAACATTTTAATGCATGCGGGCGGGCAAAAAAAATGGCAGATGGTCCTCAACAACAAATATGCAAGGTTCTAACTATTGGAAATGATCAAAGAACATAATTCTTCATGAAAGATAGTCAGAGTAAAGTTACGAAATATCCAGCAGATCTCAACAGAGGACCTTGGAGTAACACTTGACAGCGTTGCTGTCCTCCGACAGCTCTTGTTATATATATCTGTGTACTATGTTATAGAATGTGTATGTAAGTATATACATGTATGTTTTTGTTTTATGTAATGATGTACATGATGATGAGACTGAAATAAATTATATTATTTTGATATTAAACTGAACTTTGATCAACACATCCTTAACAAAGTGAAACTAGCAAAGAGAAATTTAGGTATGATCATGAAAACTTTCACATATATGTTCATAAACTTGTGCAAAGCACTCATACCGCCATATCTACAGTATGCTCCCCCAGTCTGGTCCCCAAGATTAAGAAAGTATATTATCAGCATGGAAAAATGCACAACGCAGGCCAACAAGAATGGTGAAATCACTAGTAGGACAAACATACTGCGAAAGACTACGCATCATAGGCTTACTTACACTAGAGTACAAAAGGGTAAGAGCCGATATGATAGAATTGTACAAAAATTTTAAATGAAATAAATCATGAAAAAATAATGAAATGTTTATTCAAGTCGTCTCCAGAAATACTATAGGTCATTCAAAGAAATAATACAAAAATGGCCCGTACAGAAACTCGGTAAAAATGTTTCAGTCTCAGAGTGGTTGATACATGGAACAACATACCAGATCAAGTGGTAAATGTACTCACTTTTAATGTTTTAAAGTCTAGACGACTTATCAAGTTTTGGGTTGTGGTAGTTGCTATAACTTAAGGGGGTTAATTTGGGTACTAAAAAGCCTCAGCATAAGACAGTGTGAAACAGTGTACATAGTTCAAGTTAAACAAGTGTGAACAGTGTTGTATAAGTAACATTACAGAGTGTGAAGCAGTGTTCGTAAATTTAAACTATTGAGAACTGTGTTGTTATAATAATTATAATATAAGTAATAAAGATAACAAAACTGTATGAAGTAATCTACATGTTATAAAAACTATACGTAATATAAATGGAAAATAACAAAATATTATGTTGTGAACTACATGTTTTCACTACATAAACAACATCTGGCCGCAGGATACCAATATAACGTGCAAGCTCAATTTCATTCAGCACGATTAAAATTGTCAGCAATATCATCGACTGGTTTACAATTTGCGCTACGAAACACATTGAGTCGAAATTTGATGCCTTTTCGTTGTCAGTACCGCCGGTGTACGGATGTTAGTTTTCGAAGAAATGTGAAGGTTGTGGACAAAATGGGGTTACGACATGCATTGCAATAGAAAGTATACACCCTTCTGAATCTATCAACACCAGAATTATACGTGTGTTTTCCATATTGGGATCATAAACCAGGTAAGAATTTCGGTTTTACATGTTATCAATGGCGAATGGTTTGTTATCTTGTAGTATTTAATACTTTGATGGTATTTGGTGGCATTTTTAAAACGCCGTCAAATACTGTTTTAATCGTTTTAATAGTTGTTTGCAGTACTTATGGCATAGTAATTTGCCAAAAAAAATGGGAAAGCAAGAGTTTTTTGCGGGCAGAGCCGCTCACCTGACCCCAAGCGTCTGTGGGTGGACAGACCATTTAACAATCACAGATTATATAAGAAATGACTCTCTCAATGGCACGTTAAAAAGATAAATGAAACAAATATCAGAACATTATTCCGCATGTAGTTAGTCTAAATAAGGTACTTCCAGAGACAAACATTAGCAATAATGAGATCTCCCTTAAAATAAATATACCAGTAAATTTTAAAAGTGATGGCGCTATACAGTAGTGGTGGCGCTGTGACAGTGGTATACGTTTTCAGTTCAATTGCACTACGAAAGTACACATCTACCTTCTTTAAAGTCTGAATAGATTGAACAGTTTCATTTCTCATATAACCAAAACATCTCCAATTAATAATATAAATCACACAGAGAAAAGACAACAGTTCGTAACTAAGTATTTCCGAAATAAAAACGTCTACCACATAATATTTCCTATGGCCATTCCCCTCTCTAACCTCCCGAGAAATGCATCGTTATACATATCTAATCAGCTGAACACTATCTGCATAGCAAGTGGGATTTTCCTGGGCGCGACTCCGAAATGATAGAAACTCAATTTTGACATTTTCTTTTCCAAATATTTCTAGAACATCTGTTAATACTTCTGAAATGTTTTTTCCTTTGTTAAAAAGAAAAGAATCCCTAATTAATGATAGTCTTCACATGCCCCAAATCAATACAATTAAGTGTCGTATTCCTCTATTTCGCTAATATTTTCAAGTACTTCTCCATATTCATTGACATGGTTTCTTGAAGTGTTTCTTTATTTGAAAGTGACTGACTTATCAAAGGTTTTGTCTTATTTCAGTTTTATGACCTATTTTTTGATCTGTGAACATATTAAGCCCTTTTTAGTGAGTGCATTTTTTTATTATAGAACATGCCTTCAGTTGGATAATTGTGTTCATTTGAATTAATCCCCTCGGAGAAAAAGGCTTGGCAAGATATTGTTCTTCTTTTGAACTTGTTAGGAGAGATTTACTTTTCCATTGAGTTTTCCCATCTGCAACGGATAAACAGTGTCTGCATGAGACTTGATTATATAAAAAAATCAATCGTTCAATCGTTATTCACACACATGCTTCTCTTAACTTTGAAATAACTTTAAGACATTAAATCCAAAAAGGTAAATGACAATCCCAGTAATCATGCTTTATATTTCTCATGAATAAAACTACTTATTTGTAATAAGACGTTCTGTTTCTTTTTTGGACCGTTTCCTTCAATTTGATTGGCTAACAGAATTTTTTACAAGTGTGAAGAACAAATTTTTTTCGGATAACTTTTGTGCTGCTCCCGATCTTGGACTACTTTTTTACTTTTTATTTATACTGCCAGTACAGAGATTTGACATAGTTTGTAGATCTACAATTGTAAGAATGACTATAAAAAGAAACAAAAGTAATAAATGTGTTCTTTTTTTTTACACACTTGTAAAACCCGAAACCTCATACACATATCTACGATAACGGGCCTTCCGGCCGTTATCGGATATGTGTACTTCGGTTTTGGGTTTTACAAGTGTGTAAAACAAAAACAATATGACATTCATTCCTTTACTAACGCTAACCGTCCGCCACAGCGCCACAACTTCTTTATAGCGCCATCAACAGTGCGAATGCGCCACCACTTTTTAAAATTAATACTTTTGTATATCTGTGTGACTATCATACATATTTAGACCATTTGCTTGCGCGATAATGTTCATATAGTGTGTCTATGCATCGACATTTAGTTCGAATGCATACAGGTGTGGAAATTTACAAACATCGGAATCAGGATATTATCCGATTTTTGAAATAAGTTATATCAACGAAAATGTAACGTAATATAAACTGTACTCACATGTTTACAGTTTGAAAGCGGTGATAGCTGCACCACGGAAATGTCGATAGCTCTTTTCCTTATCACCACTTTTTGGTGGTGACGCTAGGGAAAAAGTGTATGGCCTTAATTATGTCGGAATTATGGGTGGTAATTCACTGGAAAAGGCTGAAGTTACAAAAACAAGAAATATATGTCTTTAAAAGAGACAAACGCCGAAAAGTTTTTATGTTTGGTGATTAAACAAAAGGTGACGCCACATTAATTGTCAAATATACATACTGCAATCTGGTATTTATTTCTTTTCTAGATAAAATAATCCGCTTAAAATATAAAAAAAAATGTAATGAAATGGCATACGTACATGATGTAAGATGTTTAAATAATGTTCACATTTGTCCTAATACACAGTGGAACCAATATGTCCGACAATACAAAGGATAGACTGAATCCGGCTCAATTTCAAATACGAATACTTATATGTCGCAATTCTACATTGTAACAGTAGCGATCAATGAAACTCATTTGACTGAACTACAAAACGAAATCTGAAATTTAATTCTACTAAAGTTCCAGCACCTGAATATATTTTATAACCAAACATAACTCATTATTTCTCTGAATCTTTTTGAAATATTTCAATATCCCAAGAGAAATGTGATAGGTGTGTTCAAACGAAAATTAATTGAAATCTCCCTCAGAGTGTTACCGTAGTGACGCTGTTAAGGGAGATATTTTTATGTCTAAGATTTTAAGATATATTCCATTGTTTCATTAAGTATTGGATACGTTAATGTGCGGCAGTGTGTGTATATGTGTGTGTATGTCAGACAGGTAACATTGTAATGCATTGTCGAATATCAAAGTGACACCATAAAGCGCGACGTGACGCGTGTCAGATCTAGGTCAAGGGTCAAGGTCACATAAAGAGTTATCATTTCCTTGTCCGTTCAATCACATTTCATGCATGCATTTAATCATTCAAATAACAGGAAAAACCTTGACCATAACAAAAGAGCATGACGCGTGCAAGTTTATATACACTTATTTGCAATTCCTAAGGACCAGTATCTACAAATATGGAACACAAAATGTGCTGATAGAAAATTAACATATTACCATGTATTTAAGACAAATTTTGATGTTGAAGCATATGCAGATGCTATAGATACAGTTAAGTTTAGATCAAGTCTCGTCTCTCTAAGATCATCATCTCACCAACTGATAAAAGAGAAAAGGAAGACATTTAGGTATACCTAAAATGATAGATTATGTTTTAATTGTAATGGTTGGGTCAAAGATACTCGTTTGTCCAATATATAGAAATATACGACAAAACATCTGCAAGAAAAATATTAATAAATTTTGTATTTTGATGTCAAGTACCAATGTTAATATTATTAGAAACTTAGCAGTGTATATATACTATGCATTTAAGTTAAGAGCGGAGTATTGTGACATTAGGTAATACGTTTAGTAACTTGTGTAATATGTGATGAACTGAATAATCACAGTGATATCTGTGTATTATATTTGATAAAATGTCCGCTGGGTATCACACATGTACATACTGTATTGTATTGTATTGTATTGTATTAGCTTGGCTATGTATATGTTGTGCATATGGGCCGGAGGCCTCCATGCTTGTTGAAATAACTAAGCTTCCTACTATCATTGTAATGGTTCGAAATACTAAAAATGATATCTGCAGATGTTATCATTTACACGAAATGAAGACGAAATGAACCAGTAATCTGCAGCCTTCTACCCACAACAGGTTTGTTTTCGTGACTATTTTTCCGTCCGTAGTTTGCATTGGTCCAGAAATTATCCAGATGATAGTAGTAAGTATTGAAGCTAAAATATGTCATAATATATAAGATTACATGTGAATAAGTTTTAATATATTTGTAGGTTATTGCTCAACTTTCAGATATCACTACAAAATGTTTAACAGTTATGGTGTTTATATGTATTTGCAATCGATTGGTGAAATAAAATTGATATGTTGTATCAATATCTTGGGGTAGTATATGACTTATGCATATAATGCGAGACAATCATTATTGAAATGGTAATAACTATAAAGCAGATTTATCTCACTTTACTTTAAGTACCAAACTTCACATTCTTCCGTCCATAACATCTATTCTACATTCCCTTTTCTATTCTCGGTCAATGGGTTCCCTCTACTCAAGGGTCGGTGTCACTCATAGATCCAATTTGACGTTGATTTTGTACAAACTATCACTTTGTCTTTCCTTGGATGGTCAAGCTGCTGGACAAGAAACTGTCTTTTCTTTGTTAAGTCTTCAATCACAAATACTTTGAAGTTATCTAGATTCTTGTTTAATTTGCCAATCCTATTCTGTCGTTCATTTTGCATGAACACCGAAAAAAAATACTTTCATTTCTTATATTTACATTATATTTCCTTTCCATTTGTAAACTATATAATATTATGAATGGCATATAATTTGTTGCATTTAGCATTAAAATCAGCTCCCCGGCCATTCTGTTCACAAGACTGAACAACTGAGACGTCACCTAAAGAACGTTCTTCCTGACTATACGCGGACGTCGCTAAAACAGCAGTCGATTATCACTAAGCAGCGATGACTTAACTTTCTTACCTTTCCCTTTGCTGTTCATACGAAATAAACGTAAACAGTTTCAATGGAAAAGAATTATATAGGGCGAATGTAAATATTTTAAATTTAACAATCAAACATATGTATTAGCGATTGTATTTGTGCTCAAGGTTTGTAGGAGCATATATCTAAACACAGAAATATTAGATAAACGACAACATCTTTAACAACAAGTTACTTGGCCATTACATGTTATGCCGTACTGTCACGCACGATGGATACTTAAAATAATCTGAAAAAGTTGCCCCACTTTAAAAATAAATGTCATTTTTAATGAAATAAAAATAAAAAATTACATTGCTGAAAGCTACGTTTCTACTTAATAATGTGAAATTTCAGTACTGAGTCATTATTGTAATTATTGTCATTATTGTGACCGCGCTGATATTTTGAATGTCACATAAGGGCAAATCACTGCTTCAATTTTTACCCAAATCATAAAATAATTGCCTCCCTTGTACACATATAGTAGTGACTTTTCAATGTGACATTCTGTTATCTTGTAGAACCTGTCCATGAGGATGTTAAAAAAAGTAAACTGTTGAATAAATACATTTGGTGTTTTCATTCTTTTTTTATTTATTTCCGCACAGTCTGGTCAGGATCCATGCTGTTCACTTACGGTTTCTCTAATTGAACTGGCTTTGAAAGCGAACAGTATGGATCCGGAGGCTGGTCTGGATCCATGCTGGTCGCAAACGCACTATGCTGTTCTAAATTATATTTTACTGTCGCTGCACATTTGAGCGGAAAGCAAATTTTATAAAATTTTGAGAGATTTGATTCGCAATATAGTATGTATATACATTTTTTATTACCACTGATGTTTGTTTTCCTACGATCATAAATTCGTACCTTTAGCCATTATAAATACAGTTTCTCTATTTCAATCAATTCTTTGAAAATTGGAAATGATGTTGTGTAGTACACATGTATCTTAAAGTGGACTACATTTCAGGAAATACATCGTACGAAACTCTGTCATCAGTTTAACCAAAGTATATATGGGTTTAGACAATTTTTATCCAGATGTCTGAAAGGTTTTACTGACTTCACCCTCCTTAGAAGGACCAAATTTCTCGTTTCCTTCTCAAATGAGGAATGACGTTAACAAACACAATATAATTATTGAAATAAAGGCACTATACATATACAAGTATACAAAAAAGCTATTTTAGGTAATGAAGAAAAATAACATTTATGACATCGACAGATCCTGCTCAACAGAAAGTTATTTTCAGCTACTCTAGAAGTATGACATAGAGGCCAAGCGTAACAAGAACAAAGAAAAATGATTAAACAAAAAGGTAATATATCGCCGAGAAGAAGTTGAACTGGAAACATAAATTGAAAAACATCGCTTAAATCATATGTAAATACATATATAGTGTTGAAAATAACTTATAAACACAGCAATACCGCAAACAGCAATACTGCAGTAAAATGTACGATATATGAATATATGTATATAACATCCTAAAAATATGCTTATACAACATTGATAGAAAGATTGTAAACTTGACAATGCTAGAAATCTGGCAACAATATATGCAACGGTTTTCTATAACTATACTTCTAAATGCTTAGCTAATCGAAAATAATTGTCAGGCAACAAGAAACACCAAAACAAGAAAAAATATGCAATGGTACGAGGGTTTGTTTAAGTGTAAAGTACGTAAAATAAATAGGCCATTAAGGTAAAATGCACCATTTTCCATTTTGCATAAGACTGTAATGGAACTTTGACCGACAAGAAAAAGAATACCTTGACATCTTTGTAAGCATAAGTCTGTTTCCTACAAACTTTCTGTCTTTGAGTCTCCCTTTTTTCTAAGACAGTTAGTCATCGAAAACGTTTCACGTTTAGGTAGATAGTGTTCTTAGACGAGCATTCTACATTGTATTATATATGACTCGGGAAAGTATCGACTGAAGAAGGTAAAACATTACCAATATCTAAAACAGACTCGCAAAGCGGACTATATTTCTCTCAAGGCGGCATGGGCTTGATGGCATGGGCTTGATACCTTTTCGTCTTAATAAGGTCATACGGACCTAAATATTATTTCATATATATTCTATATATAATGGACAATTTTCACATAGTTGCCACATATTTCTAGACCGATTTCTAATACAAATCCCTGTTTCATTTCAAAGAATCATACTAAATTTTACATAAAACGAAGAGGAAAGAAGGGTCATATATCTTCTAAGAGAACTTTTTTCTTGTCACGTATGATTACCGCATAATCCCATAAAAACCACAGTACTTTGACCTGGTATTACTTCTCATACTAAAATTGAGTTTTACTTTACCAGATATAATCTTCTCTCCAATTTTTTCTAAATATC
Organism: Mercenaria mercenaria; assembly: GCF_021730395.1. Lineage (NCBI taxonomy): Eukaryota > Metazoa > Mollusca > Bivalvia > Venerida > Veneridae > Mercenaria > Mercenaria mercenaria. Next base: position 17,723,979 of record NC_069370.1, on the reverse strand, counting down.
AAAACTACATCAACGAAATCTACCTCTAACTTAGTCCCCTAAGGCCACCACAAGTGAGAAATTAGTGTTGAATAACCTGTCCACCATTGCGCAAATAGATTATGTAACTCCTCATGCGATGGTTTCTTTAGTAATTTAAATAAGGACCAGAATGCCCAGTAATACAGTAGCTGAGCTATAACGTGCATATTTGTATATTTATGGATTCCATTTTAGGGATCTCTTGAATTTACCTAGGAGTACTAGTCCTCACCGGAGTAGAATGTGTTATTTCCAAGAATTTTTACACCATTTTGTGACGTTTTAACTTTTGACCTTTTCTGCTGAAATTTCTGCACGGCTTTTTCTGAATTGGCAAATCGATAAAGTGTTAAAAAGTTGTTAGCGAAAATTGGTACAGTAAGAGCTAGTAGAATTATTCCAGAAAAAGCACATAAACAGGCCATTACTCTTCCCACAGCCGTTTTAGGGGCAATGTCGCCGTAACCTACAGTTGTCATGGTAACAAGAGCCCAGTACCAACCCACTGGAATACTTTGGAAATCTTCTCTTGCTTCTGCGACAAACATACAGCTAGCGAAGGAGCTCATCCCAACAATCAAGAACAGTATCAAAATTGAGAGATCTTTGAAATTTTCCCGTACCGTATAGGCTAAAACCTGTCCAGCACGGACATTAGATACGATGTGGAACAACCGCATAGAACGTAAAACCTGTACGTATCTCAGAGAATCCATCCAGCTGTCCCTGTATTTTTCATGTGTGTAAACTTGCATTAATACAAAGTGTATATATGATCCAATAAGAGCCAACATATCGGCGAAATTAATTATACTCAAGAAATACCATTTTCTAGAAGGACAGAAAAGCAGTCGAAGTATTATGTCAATCGTAAAATATACTACAGTCACTGCTTCGAGCACAGTAAATGCATAAATTTGTACGTCAAAATCTGGTAATTCCACGTATTCACCCATCATCCCAGGCATCTGTGATCCGTTGGAGATTTCTGAAGGCGTAGAAACTGGCGTGTCATCAGAACAGTTTCCTTGCTCCTGGGTTCCGGTAGGCTGATCATTGATATTTTCACCATGCGACCTGTTCTCATCATTATCCTCATCATCAACGCTTTCACTGTCACCATTTTTATCACTATCCTTTCTATATCGTAAAAATATATTTACAGACGTTTGAAATTTTGGGTTGCATTCATTGGTATCTCCTAAATGTGGTGGCGTCATCCACACAGGCGGTCTATGGTCAGGCAATTTATCGCTGTTGCAATCTTCTTTCAGCCATTTTCTAGCTAATTCGATCTTTTCCATACCGGAAGACTCCATATACTCCAGGCGCTCGCAGTTTGACATTTGCCTTCGGAAATATGGATCTGTGCTGAATGCCAATGTGCATATGGACAGCAAAACCATGAACAGAGATACCATGAAATATAACTGAAAAATATAAGGCCTAGTCATTGCTTTATCAATTATTCATAGACAGAAATGTAATACTTTAAGGGCATAACCCCATCTTCTTTCAAATGTAACTTAAGATGGTATTAACTCAATTAATAGTATGGATTAACAATGAGAAGTCATTAATAAAAACACGGTGATAATGTATATAATATTTGAAGAAAGGGAAATGCCAATGGGATATTTATAAAATTAACGTTATTTTCGTTTCCCTCTCTCATCAGGAATGTCACATTTGGACTATATTAAATGAAATGGAAAGAAAAGAATTAGGGATTGCATGTATATTGATAGCCTGTTATTATGTGATGTCAGTAAGACATATTACATACTGAGTATTAACTAGTACTAGTATAAGACGTACCCTTCCAAAGGCAGACGGCTTCGAATAGTCAATGATATTCCAGAGTTTGCATTGAAAGCTCTTCATAAACTGATTGGAATAACAAAAATGTTTTCTACTTGCTTCGCGACTTTCTCGGAATTTCTGTAAGGTTTCCTGTTCGTCAACAAAACTTTGCAATCTGACAAATCAAAAACAACATTGACATTTTATGTATGTCGCAAATAAAATAGTGACGCAAATAAAGTATATCATAAATATAGAACAGAATAAAAACAAAAGAATTTTATTACAGTCTTGTACAAGGTACATCATCATGCATGCTTTTATTCTTATTATTTTTCTACACGCCGTCTGTGGTCATTTTAACATCGGTAACATATAAGTGACATATTCATTATTAAGTCTTCTCTTCAAGGTTATGATAAAAAAAATGACAGATTGCATCAAAGTGCGCAACATAACAAATACAATCTTATGAAAAGTAGTACCAGATAATTCAAGTTTATGCGCGAGATGCAAAGAAAATGTTCACATTTACCTATTAAAACAACAGCTTTCTACCATTTCCGGTGAAATTTCCCAGAATTCTAACTCATTCAGAAATGCTCCCGGACATGACGTCATAGGAAAATGTAGTTCTCCAGTCTGATATAATGCCAACACAGAAGCGAACACATCTCTTGGTCTGTCAAGATCTATATAGGCAGATTCAGTCAAGGTGGTCCCAGACTGGTACATTCGTGTCAACTTAGATTCCGGACCATTTTGTAGAGAATTCGTAGAAATGCTGTATATTTGCCCACCGACATTGAATTTCAATTTGTGAACCATTCTGCATTCGGACATAGACTAGTTTAGCAACGGTAAACTTGCATATTTGCCGAACGACTTTTCTCAAAAGAGTTATCTACAATATCTGTTTGAAAAAAACAAACAGTCATAATAATACATGCAATATTTAAGCAAAGTATAATGTTTTCAGCATGCCCTAGCCTTGTTGTTGAACATTTCATAAGATTGCCCGTCGTGTACTTCTGAAATTCATAATAAGATGAAAAATACCGGGCCGAACTATCACAAATGATGTAAGAAATGAATTTCTCATACTGAAAAAAAATGAAACATATATCAGACTGTAAATTAGGAGTACCAAGAAATGTTGTTTGAACAAGAATAAAGATTCTTACTTATCACACGTTTGACGTCGCGGGAGTGTAATAAAGCCATTAAATAAAAATGAATTAGCTCTGTAACCTGGATTAATTAGTTATAAATTCTCTGTCAAAAAATACGTGCTGTGATCTGGTATTTACTTCTTATCTTTTTTTTTATAATAATAATCTGCTTAAAATGTCTTTGATAATACTACTACTTTAAGAACTATTCATTTCTTTAAATAATTGTACTTACTGCATCACATTTGGTATTCCAATATTTTAGAGAAAAAAAGCACATGTAATTTTAAAAACAGGTTTTTTTACAGACTCTTTCTAAAGACGTTTCTCAGCTGTAATAAGGTCCTATTTTCATACAGATACATATGTAGAAAAGTAAACTCGTTATATCTACGGTATTTTTGATAACAGCAGCTCTTGCTGGAGAATTAAATGGAATAAACTGACGAGCAGTTTATACTCTTCTAAATACAATTATAGAGAACGTACATATTTTTGAAGACAGTCTTGAATACAATAATTAAATTGAATTGAATTATTCCGATGACGTGCGTCCTCGGTTCACAAATTTTATTCCTATAAAAGTAATATATATATATATATTTCCAAATTTAAACACTATTGTAGACTGTGTTGTCCCTGTTAATATTCCCATACGTACATGTGCAGCATGTGAAACTGCGCATCAGCCACGTTTCATGAAATTGTTTCTGCTAAAATATCTTCGCAGTAAAGTAGCAGAGACAATACACAGAGGGCTGACCAGTAACATCATGACGGATTTCAGGCGATGTAAAAAATTTTAAGCTATTGACTCCCTTGTTATAAATAATAAGTGTTTAAATACAGTCGTATTGTATATATGATAGTAACTTTACATGTCAGCTTCTGTGTGACGTAATGTAAACTCAAAGTTACTTTACATGTCAGTTTCTGTGTTACGTAATGTAAACTCAAAGTTACTTTACATGTCAGCTTCTGTGTAACGTAATGTAAACTCAAAGTTACTTTACATGCAGGTTTCTGTGTAACGTAATGTAAACTCAAAGTTACTTTACATGTCAGTTTCTGTGTGACGTAATGTAAACTCAAAGTTTTCTGTGTAACGTAATGTAAACTCAAAGTTACTTTACATGTCAGTTTCCGTGTAATGTAGTGTAAACTCAAAGTAAAGTCAGTTTCCGTGTAACGTAATGTAAACTCAAAGTTACTTTACATGTCAGTTTCCGTGTAACGTAATGTAAACTCAAAGTTACTTTACATGTCAGTTTCTGTGTAACGTAATGTAAACTCAAAGTTACTTTACATGTCAGTTTCTGTGTAACGTACTTTACATGTCAGCTTCTGTGTAACGTAATGTAACTCAAAGTAACTTTACATGTCAGCTTCTGTGTATGGTAGTATAAACTCAAAGTAACTTTACATGTCAGTTTCTGTGTATGGCATTGTAAACTCAAAGTAAACTTGCTGTTTCATGTTCACAACAAAAGTGTTGCAGCCACATTATAAACAAAGGCATAAAGAACATTTATGCTACTTTAACTTAAAAACCTTCTTCTGTATATTTGAATGTGACTCTGACTCAATGCAGACTTGGAGCGCTGGTATAAATTACAGACTCCGGTACATACCGGATTAACTAAATTTGAACGAAAATATCTTAAATGTATATATTTTGTAACCATGGTGATACTAACCCTAACCTTTAGTCAGTATTTTATGCATATTGTACACTAAATGCATGCGGACATGCAAAAATGTGCATATTTTTGCCGTGCGCTACAACTGATAATCACTTTCGGGCATGCGCAGAAGGCCGCTCCGAGTCTGCAATGAGTTACATCGTTTGAATGTTATAGAGTTTTGTCAACCACCCAGTATATTTTCAGATAAATGATTGATTTCCCTTGCTACTCACTAACATTCCCAATAGTCTGATTATATCATTTCTACCTGAAGCAAATTAATTAAATACTGATTGCAAATCAATTATCTACATTTTATAAAAATGTATAGAAATAAACAACGAACTGGAAAGTAAAATTTTAATCTTAAATTGAATACAATGAAATGACATTCGTACATGATGTAAGGTGTTTAAATAATGGCTCACATTTGTACTTAGACATACTGGAACCAATATGTCGTCATACCTGCCCGACCATATAAAGGGTAACTTGATTCCGTTTCAGTTTCAAATACAAATTCTGATTTCTCGCCAATTTTACACTGTAACTGTTGCGATCTATTAAACATCGAAAACGAAACTCATTTATTAACCTAAAGAAAGAAAATTGAAATTTAGAAAAAAAATCCAGCACTTGGAGAAATGTTATTGACGGATACAACGCAAAATTCCCCTGAATTACTTTGAATTATTTAATATCCCATGAGAAATACGATAGGTGTGTTCAAACTACAATATATATGTTGAAATCTCAGAGTGTTTCCATAGTGATGCAATTAAAGGAGACATGTTATATGTCTATAATTTTAGATATAAATTCCGTCGTTTTATTCAGTTAATAATGGATACGTGCGGCAGTGTGCATGTCATTGTGTATGTGTGTGTATTCGGGTTTAAGTTCTATTTCAACATTTTTCAGTCATATAAACGACGGTGAGCACAATGTCCAACTTTATAGTGCTGCCTCACCGGAATATCACGCCGTAGACACGTGACATGATACCCCACCCAGTCACATTATACTGTCACCGGGCTGACCAGTCCTAGCATTACTTTCTTAATGCTGACGCCAAGCGAGGAAGCTACTAGTACCATTTTTTTACGTCTTTGGTATTACGCGGCCGGTAATCGAACCCACAACCTCCCGCACTCTAAGTGGACGCTCTACCACTAGGATACCGAGGCGGTTATGTCAGGATGGTTAATCACACTATAAACTGCGACGTGTCGCATGTCAGAGTCTAGCTCAAGGGTCAAGATCATATACAGAGGTAAAAAAATGTGTAATTTCCTTGTCCGTTCTACCACATTTCATGGATGCATATATTTATTCAAATAACTTCCATAACAAACAAGCAAATTCGATGAATTGGTATCCCCCGCCGAAAGGGTTTGTGGTGAGGAATGGCAAAACAATATATCCGGCAAAAAGTTAAGGATGTTACTGAGAAGCAAATAATTTCAATAGACATAATCAATTTAACAGAAAATGAGTGGGTTTTTATTGGTTTCGGGGGGGGGGGGGGGGGGGGGGGGGGGGGAAGGTGCAAGCGACCGGGTGAGGGTACTAAACATCACATGTTGATTATAAATATTGATGGAAAATTGGGTGGGGGTGGAAGTGATGCATGATCGGGGTGGTGGGCATGACTTAGTGGGGTGGAGGAGTGAGATGGGGGAACAGTACATCTCTGCATGTTGATAAATATTCATGGAAGGTTTGAAAAAAAAATAATAAAAAGGAATTATTTTTTTGGTGGGGGGAGGTGGGGTGACCAAGGCAATGTGTGATGACCGGTTGTGGGTACACAACTTCAAATGTTTATAAATTCTACAAGCTTGTTACTGAGAAATGGCTGCAGATGTGGATTTTTCATTAAATCAAGGGCAATAACTCTATGGGAAATTGACCAATCAAAAAAAAATTGGAGGGCATCATCGCAGTATGTTGGTGCATGTTTATTTCAAGTTTTATGAAATTCTACCTGATAGTTACTGAGAAATGGCTGAGGACGGACATTTTTGGGCATTTTTTTATCAAATCAAGGGCAATAACTCTAGGGAAATTGACTGACCAAAAATAAATTGATGGGCATCATCGCAGTATGTTGGTTCATGTTCATTTCAAGTTTCATGAAATTCTTTCAGCTAGTTACTGAAAAATGGCTGCAGACGGACATTTTTGAGCATTTTTCATTAAAACAAGGGCAATAACTCTAAGGGAAATCGACCAATCCAAAAAAAAATTGACGGGCATCATCGCAGTATGTTGGTTCATGTTTATTTCAAGTTTCATGAAATTCTACCTGCTAGGTACTGAGAAGTGGCTGCGGACGGACGGACGCACGCACGCACGGACAACGCCATTTCAATACCCACTCCCGATTTCATCGGCGAGGATAAAAAGAAAACATGTCGCGCGCAAGACCAACACCTACTTTAGCGAATTCATTCGTGTATAGATGATTTTTCAATAACTTGGCATAAAAAATATCAACATAAGAGAATGTGTCCATTGCATACTACTACTACTACTAATAATAATAATAATAATAATAACAATAATAATAATAAATAACTTGATAAAAATTGTAATAATAATGATAATAATAATATCAATAATAATACGAATATCAACTATAATACTAATAATTACTTTAATATTATTTATTTGTTTATTGAGGCAACACAATTAGGCAAGCCCTGTCTTCCAAGTCAGCCTCAACAGTATGTACAATATTTACAAGTAATAAGTACAAAATTGACAAGACAATCTACGCATATGTTATGTTGTTCATTTTCTAGTTTCCACTCTTTCCCGGAGCATGTCTGCTAGTGGACGACGTGGCGTCAATATTGCGCATTTTTATGAAAATATTATAAACTCGTTTAGTCAAAAAATATCAATTTTAATCTACTGTTTTTTACTTTAACAAATATATATACACAATGTATATTTACAAAACAATAACCTATTGTTAAATATTTCATTGATTCTAATTGAAACTGCCATCATTCAGTGATAGTTGCTATGGTTACATTTGGTATGAAATACTCATTCCAGTTCTGATCGACATATTGAAATCTACGTTTTAGGTCAAAATAAATTTTGCTGCACATGCATCAACTAAATGAGCCGCACCATGAGAAAACAACAAGTTGCATTTCCGACCAGCATGGATCCAGACCAGTCTGCGCATCCGCGCAGTCTGGACAGGATCCATGATGTTCGCTTACAAAGCCTATTGCAATTTAAAAAAAAAACCGTTAGCGAACAGCATGGATCCTGACCAGACTGCGCGGAAGCGCAGGCTGGTCTGGATCCATACTGGTCGCAAAAGCACTGTGTTGGTTTTCTCATGGTGCGGCCCAAATGGAAATAGAAAGTCAGAATGATATATTCCGTAAGTCTTGAAAACCCATGTATAATGTTAGACTTAATATGAAATATAACAGGAGCTGTTTGTAAAACACATATGTTTTCCATGATAACCTGTTGGAGGCAAATTGGTATGTAATCGTGTAGGCTGTGGACTTGAACTTTGACAAAATAACCTTATAAACATCAGCGGCCATCTCCTTTTATGGAATGGGAACAGTTAGAAATATCAGTACAATCCGTCCCTTATATCTTTGCTGAAAGATCTCATTTTAACTGCCTGCTGGCGGCAAGTGACCCTGCTTTTGCGACCAAGTGCAGACCATGATCAGCCTTCACGGATGTTCACTGTTAAGTCACTAAATTTTCAATGAACACCCCTTCAAATAATAATTGGTATTGCCTAAATTAAGTGATGAACAAGTCCATTTTAGAAATTTAGCATGCTAAAGGTTAACTATCATTATACTAGGAAGCCATCCATCCAACTTAATGAAGCGGGTGGTTCTACCCTTGTGCGCGACGTATATAAACACTATTTACAAAGTTCGAGTAAATAATTAAACATATTTTCACTTATACAACTTAGCAACACATTTACTGACTATCAAAAACTCTACTTACAAAGTATGAACGTTTAATGGTATGTCAAATTTCAAGACGGTGTACTATTTATTCGTACAGAGACTGGTCGTTATGTGGGAGAAACACTAGAACAGAGTGTATGTAGGTTTTGCGCACAAAACGACCTGGGAACTTGTAGGCCTGGGAAGTTGTAGAGCGTCAAGAGTCCAAATGGTAATACAGAGGGGGGCATTCGTCATTCTTGTACATGGTGTTCAAAAGTATGACGATAGAAAACAATGAATGTTCTATTATAAATATTTACTTTATTACACATAAATGAGATGATCAGGTACAAACTGGAATTCAAATTGTGGCTTGGTGCTTGGGAATCTTATGCGCAGGACACGGAATAGACCTATTCCGCTTGAGAACCCATCTGATTTCACAGGCTACCTTCACGGGTTTGCAGTCTGAAAGTTCATCATCCTTGGTACTCAGGAATACTTTTTCGAGTAACCTAAACATTCAATAAGATAGATAAGATAGATAAGATATGTTGAAAAGCTGTGTATTGTCTATAAACCGTAATTCAAAACACGCACCCAGTCACCTAATTTAGGCATCATTGATATCTAAATAAATATAAGACATTTTTAAAGCACTTTTGAAGCATATATCATAGTTTAAAATCCTACGCAACATTCCGCTTTGCAATCAAGCATCAATAAAGATTATATCTGGCATGAATATGGCCTTTACTATAGGCTGGAAAATTGCGCTATATATTGATATGGACTACATTCGAGTGTACCACGGTGGCATATCCGGCGAATTGCTACCTTCATGCCTTTAGTCATTATATTTTGGTGGTGTGTACCTACTGTATGGAATAGTGTTTCCAGAATAAACTGTAGGAGAATCAGAAGTTACTCAGAACGACGTTGCTTGTAGGTTATATGATACTAAATCATTTCCTTCTTTGTTTTTCATATAAAGAATTACATGTACAAGCATCAGTTTCAGTATTTTAGAGTCTTTCAGTGATAGTTAAGAAATAGCATTATACAAAAATGTATATAGCCAATTATTATAACATGTCTACTTTTAAATACATGTATCTAAAATAAATACTGAAATTTTATTTGCCTAAGTGTATGCACAAATAAGACGCGTTTGATTAAGCGGAGCGGTGGTCTAGTGATATGGTCTCGGCCGCTCAATACAGGGGTCGTGAGTTCAAGCCACACTGGGATCACGACTTCTCATATGACACCAGTACTGTTATTTTTTCCAGAAAGCGGATTCGATAGTGGTTCCAATAAACTTGAAGTTTCATCTCAGCTAAAACAAATTAGCATAAACTAAACCATTGAATAGGATTTAGTCTCCGTTTGCTTCACTGGAGTAAAGTCGGATGTCGTCATCAGTAATTCCAAAATCGGTTGCAAGTTTTAAACAGGGGCCTACATTGTCTGAGATGCTATTTATTTTTAAGATTTTTGTGTGTTTAAACAGGAGCTTACCTTGTCCATTTACCTTTACTCAGCAAAGAGTTTCGCTAGTGCTGTTGTACAAAAACAGATATTTAGGAATATTTGAGCCGAGCCATGAGAAAACCAACATAGTGGGTTTGCGACCAGCATGGATCCAGACCAGCCTGCGCATCCGCGCAGTATGGTCAGGATCCATGCTGTTCGCTTTCAAAGCCTGTTGCAATGAGAGAAACCATTAGCAAACAACATGGATCCTCACCAGACTGCGCATCCATGCTGGTCGCAAACCCACTATGTTGGTTTTCTCATGGCGTGGCTCATTATTTTGTAAGCTGCAATTGTTATGCTAATAGTACATGTACTCACTTTAGTGTTCATAGTACTGATCATGAAAGATAATGCATTACATTTAAATATCAACTGGCCCTATTTTTGTCCAGCTTCCTTAATAGTTTTATTCGAGCAAGAAATCGGAGCTTCATCGTTCTGAAACATTCTACGATTTGAAAAGAATATCAAAGTTCGATATCTGGCATTAAAATTCTACTTGCTTTCCACACTTGCATACGTAACAAGAAGTTTTTAGAGCTATGATATGAACTCTATCATTATTTAAAGTTCACTTTCTTGCCTTTGACTTATAGAGACTTTTACAGTATATGAAAAGAATACGTACGAGCTACACGTCATAATTGTCTCCTTGCATTTACAGTGGATGCATTCATCGTAATCCTTAAAGTCGGTGCCAGGTAAATATCGAGAACCGTTCCACTCACAGTAACTGACTGGCTGACCATGTTCTGAAAAAAAAACATTCGATAAAATAAATCAAGTCTCTAAACAGCTATGTTGTTGTTGTTGTTGTTGTTGTTGTTGTTGTGTTGTGTTGTGTTGTGCTGTGCTGTGCTGTGCTGTGCTGCGCTGCGCTGCGTTGCGTTGCGTTGCGTTTTGTTTTGTTTTGTTAAAATACATGCATGAGTGAAACATGGACATACAACACATGCTTTGGTATTTGAGCGTCGCATAATGCCTATAGAAATAAAATATACGTAATAAAATCTGTAAAAGCTCGTTTGGAAGCATAGAACGCAATCAAACAAAACAATAGCAGACTCGGTTTAACTGAGTCTGTTCATGAGAGATAATAAAATTGAGTCTGTTCATTGGAGATAATTTAATTGAGTCTGTTCATGAGAGATAATAAAATTGAGTCTGTTCATGAGAGATAATTTAATTGAGTCTGTTCATGAGAGATAATAAAATTGAGTCTGTTCATGAGAGATAATTTAATTGAGTCTGTTCATGAGAGATAATGAAATGTGCAACACCCTTCACGCCCTCTATCATTTAGCAGAATTCTATTTAAGTAATACTGGATGTTTACTATGATCCCAAATAATGAAAAAAATGTAACAACACCGAGTCCAAAATCATTATTCCTTGGGTATAGCAAATTTTGAATTTTTCGTCGTTTCAGATTTCATATCAATGAAATATCCACAGTATAGTCTGTCTCTACAGAAAATATCTTGAATATTTGAGCCGCACCACGAGAAAACCAACATAGGGCATTTGCGAGCAGTAAGGATCCAGACTAGCCTGTGTAGCCGCGCAGTCTGGCCAGGATCCATGCTGTTCGCTTTCAAAAGTCTATTGCAATTAGTGAAACCGTTAGCGAACAGCATGGTTCCTGATCAGACTGCGCGGATGCGCAGGATTGTCTGGATCCATGCTGGTCGCAAATGTATTGTGTTGGTTTTCTCATGGTGTGGCTCATTTATTCCTTTATATTCAAATGAAATAGTACATGTTGGTCAACAAATAAAGTCTGAGAGTATTACACGAAAACCACAAATAGACTGATTAAAAATACAATCTGCCATATCATTTCGCGACCTTCACTGAAAGGAATTTTATATATTTTGTCTGAAAGTAGCTCATGAGCAAATGTTAACTTGTTTATTGCTGTGGAATCCTATTCCAAGCAAAAGCTATCTTGTATGATAAAAAACGCTAATAAAAAGCAATACCTTCAACTACTACAGTATTGTAAAATAATGTTCCTCCACTGCTCAATGAAATGTGCACACAACATACGTAGAAAAGATATAAGAGCCACGAATTATGCATTTTGTAACTGTACAAATGTTTAACTCAGAAATTACCAAGTAAGGCTATTTAAGTACCACCGTATTTTTCAGCTTAGTGTTCGTGATCGCCGGGGGTATCATGGGAAAAAAATGATAGATTCGCCACGTAATTTGTTGTTAACTATCACTGGAATGTTCCAGCTGGAATGCAAATTGAAAATTGATTGCAGTGTTTGTTTGCTCATCATTTGTTGCAACAGCTGTTTTTAGAAGAAGAAAAAACAAGAATGGAACATAATTTCATAAACTGCGATATTTCAGTAATTAAGTGATCAGCAGAATTACTTTGAAAGCGCTCAGTAACCTTCCATTTAACTTCCTGTAGCCAACTCACACCGTTGCAATCGTATCAGGCACACAGTTTCGGCGTAAACGGTTTGTATAGGATATAGGGATGATACATGATTTTTTTTGTGCATTGACGTCTGAGAACTCCGCAGGATTGTTGGTAAACGAGATCGAAGGTACATGCGATTCAATAAATTCATGGTTATCGTCCAACCAGTTCTAAAGAGAGTAAACAGCGACGCAAGAATAAATAAAAAGCCAATAAAATCGTTGTTTGAATGACGGTAAGAGAGCATTGTGACTTCATTATGACGTCAAATCGCCGCATGACGTCCGATACATTACTCCTTGGGTAAATGAAGTCCAGCATAATATTTATTAAAATATGTCAATGTGCATGTCAGAATGAAAAATATCAAGGCCTTCTTATGATTTATCGTCTAATTTACCACGGTTCAATCATTCAGATGCTTCGGCATTTAACCACTCGGGCTAACACCCTCGTGGTTCAATTCCTACGCATCTGAACTCTGACCCGTTGTAAGTAAGACAATAACCATTCGAAGTCCTTGATTATTTGTTAATCTTAACAACCCTGAAATTTTCAATATGGGCACAACTGTAATGACTATAAATTCTGTGAAAAGTGACCTATGGCCAAAATATTTCTGTAGTCCTTGCCTGTGCTCAATACGAAAACCATTCCCATGTGAGCTAAATACAATGTTCAGCAAAGACAACTGCTTTGAAAAAAAAACATATTCGATTTTTCTTTCGAAATGTTTAGGCCATATATAATCTTAAAAAGAAACACGTTTTGTACTAACGGAAGTTAACAGAAACATATTCTGTCAATTTTAATGAGATATCTGTCAATAGTAATACGATATCATTATATTTTCGGGTAAAATTCACATACTCATCACATAGTTAATGGACATCCTGTCTTAAAATTTGTAAATAAAATGTTCCCTCAGGGATTTTCTACACTTATAAATAAACATTAGGCCTACAAAAGTACATGTCAAAATAACAAAAATCATGATGAACTTCTGCAAATGGAGATGGGGAGTAGTCCCCTTTAATAGATTATAGAAATTTACAGCTTTAAGCAATTCTTTCAAGTAAATGTTGCACAGAATTAAATATCATATACATGTAATTTTACGAAAAAGAAAACACATATCGTTTTTTTTTTGTTTTGTTTTTTTTTTTTTTTTTTTTTTTTTTTTTTGTTTTGTCGCTTGAGGATAAATTGTGGCTTTATTTCCAATAAAACGACACTTTTCCCGAAAAAAAAACCAAGGCATATAGTATATAAACTAACGTTATAAGTATATATATTTATGTAAACGTTAAGTATTGAAAAGTACATTACAAGTCACAACAGAATGGAAAGTGTAAAAAGTACCGATTCTGTGCACATGTGTGATTCCAAATTCTTTTTTACCTTTTCGTTAAACTTCGTTAGTTCCCCTTTCCTAATTCTTTTAAATAAATGGATTTATTTGCACGAGCTCATGAGCAGTTACGCACTTGTAGCAACTCATTTACTTATCACATTCATGCTTTTAAGCATCTGTCTTGAATTTGGTGCTTTCAGTTTTAAATACGTGAACATACTAAAAGCCGTTCCGTTAGCCGTATCGTTCTGTGGATTTCTTGTTCTGACAAACCTGTCGCTGCAGTATAACACGGTGGGGACGAGTCAGTTGATAAAGACGACGACAACGCCATGCATCGTTCTTATTCAGTTTATATGCTACAAGAAGACTACAAACATTTATCAACAACTAAGAGAATTAATATAATGACTTCAGATAAAGCACTATATATTCAAAAAAAATGACCATACACTTTCATAATATCAAAATCATTATAATGACTTCGGATAATGCACTACATTTGAATAAAGACCAAATACTTCCATAATATCAAAATCATTATAATGACTTCGGATAAAGTACTGCATTTGAATAAAGACCAAATACTTTCATAATATAAAAATCAGTTTAATGACTTCGGATAAAGCACTATATTCAAATAAAGACCAAATACTTCCATAATATCAAAATCAGTATAATGACTTCGGATAAAGCACGATATTCAAATAAAGACCAAATACTTCCATAATATCAAAATCAGTATAATGACTTCGGATAATGCACTACATTTGAGTAAAGACCAAATACTTGCATAATATCAAAATCATTATAATGACTTCGGATAAAGTACTGCATTTGAATAAAGACCAAATACTTCCATAATATCAAAATCAGTTTAATGACTTCGGATAAAGCACTATATTCAAATAAAGACCAAATACTTCCATAATTATATCAAAATCAGTATAATGACTTCGAATAAAGCACGATATTCAAATAAAGACCAAATACTTCCATAATATCAAAATCATTATAATGATTTCGGATGAAGCACTACATTTGAATAAATTAAAATACTTCCATAATATCAAATACAGTATAATGACTTCGGATAAAGCACTTTGTTCAAATGAAGACCAAATACTTCCATAATATCAAAATCTTTATAATGAATTCGGATGAAGCACTACATTTGAATAAATTAAAATACTTCCATAATATCAAAATCAGTATAATGACTTCGGATAAAGCAATATATTCAAATAAAGACCAAATACTTGCATAATATCAAAATCATTATATTAAAATGACTTCGGATGAAGCACTACATTTGAATAAATTAAAATACTTCCATAATCAAAATCAGCATAATGACTTTGGATACATTTGAATAAAGACCAAATACTTTCATAATATCAAAATTAGTTTAATGATTCCGGATTGCTTTATATGTTAATTTTTCACAAACGTCCTCATTAGTAACGGGCGGTTCTGCTTCTTTTTTCAGATTCCAATAGCTGTCGGTGTATTCTTACACTCGTACTATGACGTAAAGTTTAACGCATTAGGGATAATATATGGACTCGTTGGAGTGATCGTTACTTCTTTATATCAGGTGGTCAGTAGTTTACCTTTTTATATTCGTAAAAGTCTGTATTACGTCTAAAAACATAAAGTATATTTAATTTGAATTAAAGCAACGTTTGAATCCCAAAATTGCGTTTATTTTCTACATGGTGCTATGACAAAAAATACATGTCAGACTTTCGCAGAAAAGTTCCTGATAGTCTAAACATGCATGGAACACTTTTAAATTTATATGATACTTTTAAGTTTGTAAGTTATAGGTTGTTTTTTTTTCATTTTCATCGAATGATTAAAATAATATTCCACGAATTCTTTATATTTTTTCTCATCATGAGAAACAAACCAACAGATACAACCTGTATTGTACGATTGAAAAACATCTACATGTACTTACATTTTGAAATAATGATAAAAATTAAATGGAGTAAAATTGCAGTA
Organism: Mercenaria mercenaria; assembly: GCF_021730395.1. Lineage (NCBI taxonomy): Eukaryota > Metazoa > Mollusca > Bivalvia > Venerida > Veneridae > Mercenaria > Mercenaria mercenaria. Next base: position 17,708,009 of record NC_069370.1, on the reverse strand, counting down.
ATAGTCAATTGCTAAAATAACTTCCATTTTTAGTGGTAGAATACAGAATGTACATTTATACGGTGTATATCTGTTTGCATTATTTTAAATCTTAACTAAGTATTTGAGTATGTTTTCATGTATAGTGGATTGGCGAGAAGCAATGCGAGTTAGATGTCAACTCCATGCAATTACTGTTCTATCAAGCGCCAATTTCAGCAATATTTATGCTGATTCCAATCACACTGTCTACATCTGTGGACAGTTTTCAGAGCACCTGGCTTACTTGGTCGATTGTAGAAGTTGTAGGTACCTTTATATAATATCGTTGTTATAACAGTAGCAATGTTTATTCGGCTCGAGAAAATTTTGCCAGGCCTGGATACCACAAGGTACCAGCGCCGAGTGAAATCCGGCCTGTTAAAATTCACGAGAGCCGATTGAATCATTGTAAATCAAGTTACTGCTTTAATCACCCTTTTTATACGCCCGAAGGGACGTATTATTTTATGACACGGGTGTCCGTCCGTCCGCCCGAGCCCACATTTGCATACTTATGTGGCTATAGGAACAATAAGTAATTGTACTTTTAGTTTGATGTCATTTATTCCGTAAGGCTTTTATGTGGCTTTTTTTTTCTTTTACGTGGCTAAAAGAACAATAGAGAGAACAAAAGAGTAGCCACATAAATACCCATGTGTAGGAACGTCCGTCCGTCCGCTAGCAATTTCATGTCCGCTCTGTAACTCTTGAACCCCTTGAAGGATTTCGAAGAAACTTGACACAAATGTTCACAACATCGAGACGACGTGCAGAGCGCATATTTTGGATGGCTCGCTTCAAAGTTAATGTCACAGTTAAGGGTCAAAGGTCATATGACTTTGTTTCGTGTCCGCTCTGTAACTCTTGAACTGCTTGAAGGATTTCAAAGATACCTGGCACTAATGGCGGGGAGCGGTACGAAAACTCGACGTTTGAAGAGCGATAATTATCGTGTTTTCGCCCCGCACCCTCGCCATTTGAGTTACTACATCTCGACTTTTCGCCCCGCGACCCCAATAATTCATCGTGTTTTCGCTCCGTACCCCTGATAAATAGTGAGTTTTCGCCCCGCGCCCCGTCATTTTAACTTGTTAATTCTTGCGTTTTAAGATGATTTGTATAATTATGTCCTTTCAATGTACATTGTACTATTATAGTTTGATTTTGACGTTTGAGACTCGTCTACCAATTAGAGAAGTCAGCATGATTTACTTATTTTTATTTTATGTTTTCCAGTGATTTATAGAGTTTTCTCAGTGAAATAAAAGCGATAATCCACAGTTTTGAAACAGTAGATTATCATTTTTATTTTTCACTATTTTTGCCGAACTAGTTCCAGTCCTCCGTCGCGATTAAAGTCAAATTGTATACCGAGCGTTATGAATACCGGGGACCATAATGACGATGACGTCGTTAAAATGACGTCATTTGTGTTATGCTTTCTGTTGATCTTTCCCGCGATTTTGGACATTTTATATATAACGCAACAAAAGTAGAGTTTTACACATGAAATAAAAAGAAAATTTGTTTGTGTCAGTGAAATATCAATTTTATTTCACTCGTGAGCACCAAAAAAGTCATTTTCACTCGTGGCTACGCCACTCGTGAAAATATCAGTTTTTGATGCTCACTTGTGAAATAAAATTGATATTTCACTGAAACAAACAAATATCCTCTATGCCTTATTTAGGAAAGAATCACTATTGTTCTGAATAACCGTGACCTTAAGACCTTGCTTGTGACCAAACTGTGTGAACATCAGTTAAGCAGTCCATTAAAAGTTATTTAACGGTATTTTTCTACGTGAAATAGTTTGACTGTATTAAAAGCTTGTTTGAGTACTTCACAGAAGAGATCATCAAATTTCTGTGATGGCTCATTCATATGGATTACTGTTATTGTTATCGGGAAGTTCGCCTGCGAAGTAGCAGACTATGAGGGTTATTTTATCTTCCATTTCAGGTTATGATTCTGCTATCTGGTGTTTTAGCATGGCTTGTAAACTTCTCTATTTATTGGATAATTGGGAACACGTCACCTGTAACGTATCCTTTTTAGCTCGACTTTTCGAAGAAAATGTAGAGCTATTGCACTCGCCTCGGCGTCGGCGTCGGCGTCGGCGTTGGTTAAAGTTTTTGATAAAGTCAAATATCTCTGTTACTATCAAAGCTATTGACTTGAAACTTAAAATAGTTATTAACTATCAAAGTCTACACAAGGAGAAACAATCCCCATAACTCTGATTTGAATTTTGAGAGAATTATGCCCCTTTTTAACTTAGAATTTTTGGTTAAAGTTTTTTATAAAGTCAAATATCTCTGTTACTATCAAAGCTATTGACTTAAACTTAAAATACTTATTTACTATCAAAGTCTACACCAGGAGAAACAATCCCCATATCTCTGGTTTGAATTTTGACAGAATTATGCCCCTTTTTAACTTAGAAATTTTGTTAAAATTTTTGATAAAGTCAAATATCTCTGTTACTATTAAATCTTTTGACTTGAAACTCAAAATAGTTATTTAATATCAACATCTACACCAGGAGACACAATTCCTATAACTCTGGTTTGAATTTTGACAGAATTATGCCTCTTTTTAACTTAGAAATTTTAGTAAAAGTTTTTGATAAAGTCAAATATCTCTGTTACTATCAAAGCTTTTGACTTGAAACTTAAAATACTTATTTACCAACAAAGTCTACATCAGGAGAAATAATTCCCATAACTCTGATTTGAATTTTGACAGATTAATGCCCCTTTTAACTTAGATTTTTTTGTTAAAAGTTTTGATAAAGTCAAATATCTCAGTTACTATTAAAGTTTTTGACTTGAAACTCAAAATAGGTATTTACTATCAAAGTCTACACCAGGAGACACAATCCCCATAACTATAATTTGAATTTTAACAGAGTTATGCCCCTTTTTAACTTGGATTTTTTTTACTGGCAAAGCTCAAATTCAGAGTCAAGCACTGAGAAAAGTCGAGCGCGCTGTCTTACGGACAGCTCTTGTTATGTAACGCGACGTAACAGAACATAACGCACGAAGCATATGATTACGTCATAATTATAGGTATTTTTTTTTTTTTTTTTTTTTTTTTTTTTTTTGGTTGGGTTTAACGTCGCACCGACACAATTTTAGGTCATATGACGACTTTCAGGCTTTGATGGTGGAGGAAGACCACAGGTGCCCTTTCGTGCATTATTTCATCACGAGCGGGCACCAGGGTAGAACCACCGACCTTCCATAAGCCAGCTGGATGGCTTCCTCACATGAAGAATTCAACGCCCCGAGTGAGGCTCGAACCCACATGAGGGGCAAGTGATTTGAAGTCAGCGACCTTAACCACCCGGCCACGGAGGCCCCTATAGGTATCTCGTTAGTACATGTACAGTCGTCTTTTCTTTCACAAAAAAATCAAATGTATGGTCATTCAAGGACGTTCAACACATTACAACCTGGCAAGAAACACTGTGTTTGACCGTGGGACCGTTCAAAAAAGTATTTCATAACTTTACAAATGTCGGCTTGAAGTGCTCAAAACGTGTAGGCTTTATGGAATCCATAGCGTAAACGCGTCATTAACAGTAAAGAATTCTACAATAAAATTAAAACCAGACCGAAACGACCCTAGTGGTCCAAGTTGGGGAAGATATCCTTACAAGAATCAACTGAAGAAAAAAAACGATGCCACAATACTAGTTTCTACGGTGGCACAGAGGTGACATATGTGTTTTAGCTCACCTGAGTCAAAGACTCAGGGTGAGCTATTGTCATCGCTCAGCGTCCGGCATCCGTCCGTCGTCGTCCGTCCGTCCGTCCACACTTTGCCATATTTGGTATGTATTATCATCTAGTGGTCCTCTACCAAGACTGTTCAAATTATTCCCCTAGGGTCAAATATAGTCCCGCCCTGGTGGTCACATGGTTTACATAGACTTACATTTTGTACATAGGGAAAACTTTGAAAATCTTCTTGTCAAAAACCCAAGGCGTAGAGCCTCAATATTTGACATGTGACATCATCTAATGGTCCTGTATAAAGATTGTTCAAATTATGCCCCTGGGGTGAAAAGAGGCCCTGCCCTGGGGGTCCTAAGTTTTACATAGAGTTATATAGGAAAAAACTTAAAAAATCTTCTTGTCTGAAACCAAAAGACCTAGGCCTTTGATATTTGGTATGTAGCTTTGCCTTTTGGTTCCCTACCAGAATTGTTCAAATTATGCCCCTGGGTTGAAAAGAGGCCCCGCCCCGGGGGTCTCAACTTTTACATAGATTTAAATAGGAAAAAAATCTTCTTGTCTGAAACCACAAGATCTAGGCCTTTGATGTATAGTATGTAGCATTGCTTTGTGCTTCTCTACCAAGGTTGTTCATATTATGCACCTGGGGTGAAAAGAGGCCCCGCCCCGGGGGTCCCACGTTTGACATAGAATATAGGAAAAAAAAATAAAAATCTTCGCCTGAAACTGCAAGGCCTAGGATTTTGATTTTTGGTATGTTGCATTGTCTAGTGGGCCTTTACCAAGATTGTTCAAATTACGCCTCTGGGGTAAAAAGATGCCCCGCCCTGGGGGTCCCAAGTTTTACATGGACTTACATAGGAAATTTTTTTTTTAAATCTTCTTGACTGAACGTTCAAGGCCTAGGCTTTTGATATTCAGTAAGTAGCATTGCCTAGTGGCTCTCTAACAAGATTGTTCAAATTATGCCCCTGGGGTGAAAAGAGTCACATAGTTTTTATATGAGTTATACAGGAAAAATTACTTCAAAAATTATCTAATCATATTTCCTAGACTGTTTAATTATAATTACCTTATGACGCCAAGTAATTAGGGGTCACTTGACTGTAACCTTGACCTACCTCCTTGTTTTTTTTAAGATACAGCCTTGAAATTTGGATGACTTGTACAGTTTTGCACACCAATCTTAAAACTGATTTTCAGTGACCTTCAATGTGACCTACTGATCCACTTTCTTGTTTTTTAAGATACGGCTTTGAAATTTGGATGACATGTATAGTTTTGCATGCCGATTTTTAAACAAACTTTCAGTGACCATCAATGTGACCTAATGACCTACTTTCTTGTTTTCTAAGCTACAGCAAAAGGATTTGGACCACCTGTAATAGTTTTTTTTACAAATTTCAAAAGTAATCTTGCATAATCTTAACCTTGACCCAAGCTTTAGCTAAGAAATTTGTTCAAGCAAATACGTACGTATAAAGTAATACGTGCGCACGTAATTATTATTATTATTATACCAGAATTATATAGCGTCCTTTTCATGATCAATTTCACGTTCAAAGGCGCTTTACATAGTTCAAATGCAGCCACACAGGGGGCATAATTCATCCTCTACTAGTACAGACACGATCTGACCAGAGGGACAGAGTGAGACAAAGCCCCCTAACAGAGAGATCAGAAATCAGATACAGGCTTGTCCGGCTAACTTAGCCTAGCTCGTTGCGAATAGACAGCCTGGTTCTTTAACGTGCCCAGTGTATAGCACTGATACACGCAAGGATTGCCTGGGTTCCTGACCAGTGGGAAACACTGAAAAGCGTTTCTGAAAATTCCCGAGTAGCTGCCAGGAATCGAACCCCCGACCTCAGGAATGGAAGGCCAGTGTGCAAACCACTGAGCTATCCGTCCACCCATATAATAGCTATTACATGCGCACGTATTAGTTTATACGTGCGGAGATGTTTTTATACTAGTACGTGCGCACGTACTAGTATGTGCGCTGATGTTTTTTTGTACTAGCACGTATTAATATAAAAAAAACATCATGTCACCTCTGTGCCACCTCAGTGCCACCGTAAGTTTAAATCTCACTTTTTTCAGTACTATGTTTCCGTTATTCCTTAAGAAATCTCAGGTACAACATGGTTGGCCATCTGAAGTTCTGTGTTACAGTGATAGCGGGTTGCATCCTTTTCAATGACAAACCGAATATAAACCAAATAGCCGCTGTACTATCAACGATATCCGGTAATAAATCTACGTTGCTGTTTGCCCAACATATTGTGGGCCCGTAAACGTTAACGTCTTATGCCTGAAATTTAGACTCTAAAAATTCAAATTGTCATAACCTGGTTTGTAATAAAATTATACTTCTGAAACTTGGCACAGCTTTTTGTTGTAGTAAATGCTATATTCTTGCCAAGTTTTATGACAAGAGCACCGCCTTGCGGGTGCTGACGCTCATCGGATTTTTTTTTGGATAATAGAAATATTGTCCTATCCATGATTTTCTAAGTCTAAAAAGGGCCATCATTTTTGCAAAAAGCAGGATAGAGTTATGTTTCTTGATGTACAGTGTCCACTTATGATGGTGAAAAACTGTTGCAAGTTTTAAAGCAATAGCTTTGATAGTTTAGGAGAAAAGTTGACTTAAACATAATACTCAACCAAGAAAATGATTTTCTAAGTCCAAAAGGGGCAATAATTATTGCAAACAGCAGGATGGAGTTATGTTGCTTGCTGTACAGGGTCAGCTTATGATGGTGAACAAGTGTTGCAAGTTTCAAAGCAATAGCTTTGATAGTTTAAGAGAAAAAGTTGACCTAAACATAAAACTTAACCAAGAAATCTGATATTTTCTAAGTCCAAAAGGGGCCATAAATCTTGCAAAAAGCAGGATGGAGTTATGTTTCTTGCTGTACAGGGTCAGCTTATGATGGTGAACAACTGTTGCAAGTTTTAAAGCAATAGCTTTGATAGTTTAGGATAAAAGCTGACCTAAACATAAAACTTAACCAAGAAAACTGATTTTCTAAGTCCAAAAGGGGCAATAATTCTTGCAAAAAACAAGATGGAGTTATGTTTCTTGATGTACAGGGTCTGCTTATGATGGTGAACAAGTATTCCAAGTTTCAAAGCAATAGCTTTGATAGTTTAGGAGAAAAGTTGACCTAAACATAAAACTTAACCAAGAAATCTGATATTTTCTAAGTATAAAAGGGGCCATTAATCTTGCAAAAAGCAAGATGGAGTTATGTTTCTTGCTATACAGGGTCAGCTTATGATGGTGAACAAGTATTCCAAGTTTCAAAGCAATAGCTTTGATAGTTTAAGAGAAAAGCTGACCTAAACATAAAACTTAACCAGGCAACGCCGACACAGACGCCGACGCCGACAACCGCTCAAGTGATGACAATAACTCATCATTTTTTTTTTAAAAAATCAGATGAGCTAAAAATGTATGCAAGATGTACAGATATATGACAAACAGTAATTTCATCATTTCAAGTTCCAGACTTAAGACGTTGATAATTATGGGCCAAGGTCATGTGCGTGAAATTAGCCAGAGCAGCCAGAGTAGCCAGAGTTCAGCCAAAGTAGCCAGAGTTCAGCCAGAGTTCAGCCAGAGTAGCCAGAGTTCAGCCAGAGTAGCCAGAGTTCAGTCAGAGAAGTCATAACTCTGGTTACTCTGGCTGGCCAGAGTTCAGCCAGAGTAGCCAGAACTCTGGTTATTCTGGCTGGCCAGAGTAGTCAGAGTTCAGCAAGAGAAGCCAGAGTTCATCCAGTATCCAGAACTCTGGTTACTCTGGCTGGCCAGAGTAGCAAGAATTCAACCAGAGTAGGCAGAGTTTCTAGATTTTTAACATGTTCTGGCTACTCTGGTCAGCCAAAGTAGCCACAGCAGCCCGAGTCACCAGGATATCATTTGCTCTGGTTACTCTGGCTGTTTCTAACAGAGTAGCCAGAGTTCAGCCAAAGTTTCTAGGATTTTAACATGTTTTGGCCAAAGTAACCAGGTCCCAGGTTCGCAAAATATTTCCAGTCTTAGCTGAGTTTGATTATGAAACTTAATATGTCATTTCTATCTAAATACCATATTTAAAACTGAATTTCAAGTTAATAACTATTTTCAAGTGGTTAATTAAAGTAGCTCTGGTTACTCTGGCTGGCCAGAGTAGCCAGAGTTTCTAGGGTCTTAACATGTTCTGGCTACTCTGGTCAGCAAAAATAACCAGGTCCCGTGTTCGCAAAACATTTTCAGTCTTAGCTGAATTCGATCTTGAAACTTAATATTTTATTTCTTTCTAAATAACATGTTTAAAACTGAATTTCAAGTTAATAACTATTTTCAATTGGCTATTTATAGTAGCCAGAGTAGCCAGAACTCTGGTTACTCTGGCTGGCTAGAGTAGGCAGAGTTTAGCCAGAGTAGCCAGAACTCTGGTTACTCTGGCTGGCCAGAGTAGGCAGAGTTCAGCCAGAGTAACAAGACTTTATTAGTATTTTTACATGTTCTGGCTACTCATACCAAAGCAGCGTAACATCAATGCTTAAACTTAAATGGCAGACACTAGAACATAGAAGAATACATGATCCCGAATAATGTTGTACAAATAACCATTAATCAAATCATTCAGTTTCAGTTTTAATATTGCATATGCCATGTTTTTGTGATTTTCCTACATATCTGCGATATGTCACATGTTTAATTGTTAAGCACCTTTGAACGTATATTTTATATTAAATGGGCGCTCAACATAATAATAATAATAATGATGATGATGATGATGATAATAATATAATAATGATTATAATCTCATATACTAATTTTTTTCTGCAATGGATGCAATATGGTGTTACAGTATTCTAATTATGGGCGAACGTATGTTTTTAGGCAGTTTCTTTCATATTATTGTTATTACATTGTACATAGTTTTATAAATCTGAGAGTGCTACTAGCTTTTGAAGATGTAATTTTAATACGTGTTTCCAAGTTAAGACATCGCTAATAGTAATCCCAAGATATTTAGCATTTTCTGTAGTTTTTAGTTCTTGATTAAGTAATTTATATGGAAAGATGATATTTTTTCTCCTTTTTTTTTTGAGATTCCTACTACTTCGCATTTATCAGGATTGAATTCCATAGACCAATTACGTTCCCATTCTTCTAATTTTGTCAAATCATCTTGAACTTTGTAAGAGTCTATTAACGAGTCTATGTTGAGGTATATGATAGTGTCATCAGCAAATAAGCGTATTCTACCTTTAACCCAGTCAGGAAGGTCATCGATAAAACAAAGGAAGAGACAAGGACCCAACACTGAACCTTGAGGAACCCCCTGATAGAACTGGTAAAGAGTGTGAGCCTTCAACTACTACAGATTGGGAACGGTTACTAAGGAAAGATTGGATCCAGGATAGAGAGATTCTGTAGACACAAAGTTTCACGATTTTATAGAGGAGTTGATGATCGATCTTGTCGAAAGCTTTCGAGAAATCCATTACAATGAGACCTGTTTGTTTCAGATTGGAGATTGTCAAAAGTTTGTCAGGATCCATGCTGTTCGCTAACGGTTTCTCCAAGTCCAATACACTTTAAAAGCGAACAGCATGGATCCTGACCAGCTGCGCGGATCGCAAAGCCACTATGTTTGTTTTCTCGTGGCACGGCTCAATTATTAAATTTCGTTATCAAATTCAGCTAAGACTGAAAAACTTTTGTGAACATGGGACCTGGTTACTCTGGCTACTCTGGCAGACCAGAGTAACAAAAACATGTTAAAATCCTAGAAACTCTGGCTACTCTGGCCAGCCAAAGTAACCAGAGCAAATGAAATCCTGGTGACTCGGGCTACTCCGGATACTCTGGCTGAGTAGTCAGAACATGTTAAAATCCTAGAAACTCTTGCTACTATGGCTGAACTCTGGCTACTCTGGCTGAACTCTGGCTACTCTGGCCAGCCAGAGTAACAAAAGTTCTGGCTACTCTGGCATCTCCAGAGTAACCAGGGTACTGGCTACTCTGGCTACTCTAAATAGCCACTTGAAAATAGTAATTAACTTGAAATTCAGTTTAAACATGCTATTTAGATAGAAATGACATATTAAGTTTCATAATCAAACTCAGCTAAGATGGAAAATGTTTTGTGAACCAGGTTACTCTGGCTACACTAAAAATCCTAGAAACTCTGGCTACTCTGGATACTATGGCTGACCAGAGTAGCCAGAACATTTGAACATCCTAGAAACTCTGATTTTTCTTGCTGAACTCTGGCTACTCTTGCTGAACTCTGGCTACTCTGGCTGAACTCTGGCTACTCTGGCCAGCCAGAATAACCAGAGTTCTGACTTCTCTGGCTACTCTGGCTGAACTCTGGCTACTCTGGCTAAACTCTGGCTACTCTGGCTGCTCTGGCTAATTTCACGCACATGCCAAGGTCTTCACATTAACTGCAAGAGGTACAAGCAAATATGTTTAATAATATCATATAACTATACCTGCTTCTAACAGAATATGGACGAAATTTAGTACAGTTACAATATGTAACAGTTTATTTCATTTTGTTACGTCACATCGACCCATGTCATGGTCAGACGCCGTATTACTAGAGTTTAACTACGAAAGACCCGTGGTGACTTTTCAACTTCATTATTTCACGATTTCTGCTTCCTGATTTCACGATTTCCACTTCATGAATTCACGATTTCACGATTTCCACTTCATGAATTCACGATTTCACGAATTCACGATTCCACGAAAAAACTTCACGATTTCTTGATTTCACGATTTCCACTTCATGAATTCACGATTTCTGCTTCCTGAATTCACGATCTCCACTTCTTGAATTCACGATTTCACGATTTCCACTTCATGAATTCACGATTTCCACTTCACGATTTCAAGATTTCAACTTCACGAATTCACGATTTCCACTTCACGATTTCCACTTCATGAATTCACGATTTCCACTTCACGAATTCACGATTTCCACTTCACGAATTCACGATTTCCACTTCACGAATTCACGATTTCACGATTTCCGTTTCATGAATTCACGATTTCACGATTTCCACTTCATGAATTAACGATTTCCACTTCACGAATTAACGATTTCCACTTCATGAATTCACGATTTTCACGATTTCAACTTAATGAATTCACGATTTCCACTTCACGAATTCACGATTTCACGATTTCCACTTCATGAATTCACGATTTCCACTTCACGAATTCACGATTTCCACTTCACGAATTCACGATTTCACGATTTCAACTTCACGAATTCACGATTTCCACTTCACGATTTCCACTTCATGAATTCACGATTTCACGATTTCCACTTCATGAATTCACGATTTCCACTTCACGAATTAACGATTTCCACTTCATGAATTCACGATTTTCACGATTTCAACTTAATGAATTCACGATTTCCACTTCACGATTTCACGATTTCAACTTCATGAATTCACGATTTCCACTTCACGAATTCACGATTTCAACTTCATGAATTCACGATTCACGATTTTAACTTCATGAATTCACGATTTCCACTTCACGAATTCACGATTTCACGATTTCAACTTCATGAATTCACTATTTCCACTTCACGAATTCACGATTTCCACTTCATGAATTCACGATTTCACGATTTCCACTTCACGAATTCACGATTTCAACTTCATGAATTCACGATTTCCGCTTCACGAGTTCACGATTTCAACTTCATGAATTCACGATTTCCACTTCACGAAATCACGATTTCCACTTCATGAATTCACGATTTTACGATTTCAACTTCATGAATTCACGATTTCCACTTCATGAATTCACGATTTCACGATTTCCACTTCACGCATTCACGATTTCACGATTTGAACTTCACGAATTCACGATTTCCACTTCATGAATTCACGATTTCACGATTTCCACTTCACGCATTCACGATTTCACGATTTGAACTTCACGAATTCACGATTTCCACTTCATGAATTCACGATTTCACGATTTCCACTTCACGCATTCACGATTTCACGATTTGAACTTCACGAATTCACGATTTCAACTTCATGAATTCACGATTTCCACTTCACGAATTCACGATTTCCACTTCACGATTTCACGATTTCAACTTCACGAATTCACGATTTCCACTTCACGATTTCACGATTTCAACTTCACGAATTCACGATTTCGATTTCACGATTTCACGATTTCCACTTCATGAATTCACGATTTCACGATTTCGACTTCATGAATTCACGATTTCCACTTCACGAATTCACGATTTCAACTTCATGAATTCACGATTTCACGATTTCCACTTCACGATTTCACGATTTCAACTTCACGAATTCACGATTTCACGATTTCCACTTCACGAATTCACGATTTCCACTTCACGAATTCACGATTTCACGATTTCAACTTCATGAATTCACGATTTCACCATCGTGAAATCGTGAATTCGTGAAGTGGAAATCGAGAATTCGTGAAGTGGAAATCGTGAATTCATGAAGCGGAAATCGTGAAATCGTGAATTCATGAAGTGGAAATCGTGAAATCATGAAGCAGATATCGTGAAATAATGAAGTTGAAATGTCACCACGGGTCTTTCGTATTTAACCCTTACACTGCTAAATTTCTATAATGAACCTGTCCAACTCGGACAATACCATTAACTGTTAAAAGGGGTGCTTGCCAAAAAAATACTTACTTCATGGCGAACAGTGCAGATCTTGATCAGACTGCATGGATGTACAGGCTGATCATGATCTACACTGCTCGCAAAGGCAGAACCAATCGTATCCAGCATGATAGGGGTTAATGGTGGCGTGAGACCCAGATATCCCTCCTGGTATAGTTGGAAGCACAAAAGGGCACCTGGTCAGAGCCATCGGCTTTATGCAAACCAGGCGATGGCTCCTTCCCGCGCTGTATTAAACCCCACAGAAAAGCTGGTCGACTTGTATGGCAACTATTCCCAACATACATGCTTGTTTACACCAAATATGAAGTCACTACTCAGTGTTACATGTAGTAATCCAAAATATAGTTCAGTGTGGTTGATGAATTGTGGTATAATGAGTCATATAAGGATTTGGCAGTTGTATATCTCGCGTACTTTTATTGCTTTTCGTATTGAGATAAGATATGATCACTTTTATTGTGAATTTGTACTTTGTAGTTTAATTCAATGGCAAAACGTCGACAAATGCGCAATTTCTCAATAGCAATTTTCTTGGGAGGATTTTCAGAGGGTGCAGTTTTATTTCAAAACAGATTATTGTGCTTATATGTGACATAACATCTAATCTATCATATTTGTTTTCTTTTTGATAAGAAGACACGTTATGCTAACTGGCTTTTCATGTCGTTGTAATGCTCTATAGTACTTGAAATGAGGTCTCAAGATTTAATTAGTCATATGAAACAATGAAGGAACTGAATTAGTATCCTGTAACCTATAGTTTCGACTGTGAATATATCCGGTCGATGGTGTTGCTCATTCTGTGATGGTACATTAAATTTCATATGTGTGCATGTCTCATATTTCAGGGGTTACAGCCTACACACATCTAAAGATGCAAGAACAAAAAGAAATTGAACGGTCAAGCCAAGAAGATATAGAATGTACGCCAGTAAATGAACACGACACACTCCATTGCAAAGAGTGAAAGATGTCGCACTTTCTGTTTTTTACATAACGTGTAATACGAAAAATACCATGTTACTGCGGTGAGAATTTGTTTCTTGAACATTTTTTATATCCAAACATGAATTATACACTTGTACACAGGGCAAGACCTAATAATCTTGACCAAAACAAAAATTCATATTCGCACTTTATTAATTTATAATAATCTATTTTAGCTCGATTGTGATGGAAGCTTTTAAGCTTATTTGAACCACTCTCGAGTCCGCTTCCTGGAAAAACCAGTGCAGGTGTCATATGAGAAGTCATGATCGTGACCCCAGTGGGGCTCGAACCCACGACCCCCAGGTTGAGCGGCCGACACCTTAACCACTAGACCACCGCTCGCACGTTGTTGCAGCTGCAACTCTGCAAATAATATCGACTTTCACGTTAGTTCATTTCATCCACCGGCACACGCATCGGTTAGTTTATATACTAATTCATTTTAGCTCGATTGTGTGTAACGTCGGGCAAAAAAATATGATCACACAAATAATAGGCACCTGTTTCCGTCTAAATTGAAGTCAGAATGAACTAGATGTGTGTGTGGAGAACATTGGTGCCGCCCACTTCCTGTCACTATGCTTGGGGGAGGGGTGGGGGAAGAGTACAAATACTGCAAAACATTATCAGGGAACAGACGCTAAAAGAAACTGAAACTTAAATAGTTTTTCTTTGGGGTAGGGGGCGGGGAGAAAACGAGGTTTACTCGGGTATGGCTGATTGTAATAGAAACAAAGCCCCTGGTGCACAACTTCGCATACTGATAACAATCATACGAGGTTTGGTGGCTTTAGTTCAAATACTTTGAGATATGCACAACACACATTTGGATGGACAGACAGACTAACGGACAAGACCAGATCTAAGTGTCCCCCGGAACGTTTGGGGTGGGAGTGCACGAAATATTAAAAACGAAATATGACTGTGCCAGAGGCAAGGCCAAAAACTCACGGTTCGGGCCTCCGAGTATAACGTTCACTCTTTCCCTAGATAAAGAGCGCATGCGCATTAAAATAAAAAACATCCGATAAAACATTAGGGCAACCAATAGCATCGTAAAAAGCTCTATTAATCCGTACCCATAATAGCTGCGGAGAGATCGCCGTGACGTCACGCATTAACATCTGTTTATCTGGTGGTTGGCAAAACAAATGATTTTAACACCGTTTGCGTATTGAATCAGAAATTTTAATTTTTAATAACTTTTTTGCTCATTTATGGATTTTCAAAATTCAAAAAGATTTGAAATACTAACAATCTTCATATTTTTGTATCCAAATATCTTTTTTCAATGAATAACAGTTTTAAATTACATATAATTTTAAAAGCGGCGTAGTGATTTTCACAACCTTTAGAAAAACAGTGTAAGTTAAGCGTTCATAATTAATCCATTTTATTTCGAAATAACAATTAAAAGTAATCAATAAATTGCTTGTTTTATAACCTTTCCATTGATCAAAAAATTATTTATGTGATTTGTGTTTTAAGAAAGTTTAGACCGTTAGAAAAACATCACTGTTTACAAAAAACATGGACAGTCGGCTTCTGCCCACCCGATCACTGTCTTATCAGTTCTAAAAATAGAATTTGTATACAAACACGATCTCTCCTATATCCATGCCACTTTAAACAGTTAAGTTTTTTCCCCTATGGCTGTAGTTCAAGACTGTAATTTTCAACTGAACCATTTTTAAGCATTTTGTTCTTTTAGCACTAAAGAAGAAGAAAAACCTAAACAGTTTCGTGTCTAGATATTATTAGATAGTCAATATAAAGTTCAAACAATATAAAATCACACATCAAAATGTGTTTTGTAATTTAACCCCTTGCCCATTACTATTTTCGGATATATCTAAATATCAAAACATTCCACAATAATTTCAAACTCTGACTCCACTCCCACTAAAATGTTTGATAACTTTTATTAAAGTATCAAGTATCAAACTACACTGAATCAACCTGAAAGCTTATGCAATACAAAGTACCTGTCAATTCATAATAAACCATAAAATGTTGTTTTATAATCAAATTAATATTACACTCCTATTTTTTCCAAAGAAAATTAAGCCAATAAAAACAATTTCCTGGAAAACAGAATAGTTCCATGTCAAAAATAATTGCTTTTGTGAATGGTTATTTCAACTAAAAATTTTCTCAGATTTTCATGACAATAATCTGTTTACTTGACAATTTGCATGGCATTTCACGAGTCGTAACAGTGGTTCAATGACTACCGATAGGTAATGAGGAAATACGATATTAACCCTTACCCTGCTAAATTTCTACAATGAACTTGTCCTTCCTTCAATTTGGACAGTACCATTAACTATTAAAAGGTCTACATACCAAAAAGATACTGACTGAATGGCGAACAGTGTAGATAATGATGCATAGATGTGCAGGCTGATCATGATCTACACTGGTCGCAAAGGCAGAATCAATCGTGTCCAGCATGGTAAGAGTTGAATCAGAAGATATAGCTTTTAATCAAACCTGCTTTTTTAGTGAAATTACTATTTTTTCAACAACAAACCAGTCTTCAAGGTCAAAAGATCATAATGAAGATCAATCAAAAGAATTATGAGAAAATATAGTTGAAATTTTAAAGTAACTTTTAATAAAATTATTCTCAAATCAGGCCAGAAGTTTAATACAAGAAGATTTAATTTCAAAGTTTTCTATACGGCCATATAGGGATAATGAGTGTCTCCAGCAGGCCGCCATGTTTTTCGAAGAATCAAAATTATCTCAAGGAATTTGGTAGAAGGTCATCCAAGGCACATTTGTGTAAAATTATTTTGAAAACAGACCAGTAGCTTTTGAGAAGAAGATTTTCAAAGTTTTCTATATAGCTATATAGGGAAAACAAGCCCCAACCCCCTATCAGGGGCCATAACTACAGAACCTATGATGGGAGTTTGGCCTGTTCAAGAAAGGAACCAATATCTTGTGGTGATACAAGTTTGGTTAAAATCAAATCATAAATGAAGCTGCTATTGTGCAGACAAGGTCAAAATAGCTAATTTTGGCCCTTTCAGCGGCCATAACTCTGGAACCCATTATGGGATCTGGCCAATTCAACAAAGGAACCGAGATCTTATGGTGGCACAAGTTTTGTGCAAGTTTGATTAAATTCAAATCATAAATGAAGCTGTTATTGTGCAGACAAGGTCAAAATAGCTAATTCTGGCCCTTTCAGGGGCCATCACTCTGGAACCCATAATGGAATCTGGCCAGTTCAAGAAAGGGACCGAGATCTTATGGTTTTACAAGTTATGTGCAAGTTTGGTTAAAATAAAATCATAAATGAAGCTGCTATTATGCAGACAAGGTCAAAATAGCTAATTCTGGCCCTTTCAGGGGCCATAACTCTGGAACCCATAATGGAATCTGGCCGGTTCAAGAAAGGAACCAAGATCTTATGGTGATACAAGTTGTGTGCAAGTTTGGTAAAAAACAAATCATAAATAAAGCTGCTATTGTGCAGACAAGGTCAAAATAGCTAATTTTGGCCCTTTCAGGGGCCATAACTCTGGAACCCATTATGGGATCTGGCCGGTTCAACAAAGGAACCGAGATCGTATGGTGATACAAGTTGTGTGCAAGTTTGGTTAAAATAAAATCACAAATGAAACCACTATCATGCAGACAAGAAATTGTTGACACACGCACGGATGCACGACGAAGGACGAAGGGTGATCACAAAAGCTCACCTTGTCACTATGTGACAGGTGAGCTAACAAGAGGGCCATGATGGCCCTATATCGCTCACCTGTTATCATTGCACTTGAGAACAAGAAGGTCCTCAGAAAAAATATCCAAGTCCAAAGGACAGGAACAACAAAGGGAAGAAATTTTACAAAAAAGAAAAAAAATTCTTAAAAGGTACAGATATGTCAAAATACACCTAAAAATTGGAGGTACCATCCATGTTGTACCACAGAAAAGTGGTCTCGGTTTTTCCCTATGGCCAATAATAAAAAAGTTACTCAAAATAAGCTATTTATAGTAACGTTAAAGGGAAGTAATTTAAAAGAAAATTATTGTAAGTGATCAAAAGAAGGATCTGTCAAAAAAATCTGTTGACATAAATGAAATTTCAGATCAGTATCTTCATTAGTTACTGAGATATACCCATTTTAATTTGAAATAAAGGGAGGTAATTTGACATAAAATCAGTCCATAGTTATCTTCCCTGATTGGCTCAGTCCAACTAATGACAGTAATGAAATTTCAAAAAAGTCCTATAAGTACTTACTGATATAAATCCATTTTTATTACAATCAAGGGAGGTAATCAGATATAAAATAACTCTGGAACCTACAATTGGATCTGATTTGTCATGGAATCCAAGATTTTTTGTTGTTGAAGATATTTTGGAAGTTTGTATCAAACAAGAGGACCATGATGGTCGCTCACCTCTTCCCACATGATCCAGTTTTGAGTATGACGTCGTTTTTTTCTATTATTTGATATAGTGACCTAGTTTTTGAGCTCATGTGACCCAGTTTTGAACTTGACCTAGATATTATCAAGATAAAAATTCTGACCAATTTTCATGAAGATCCATTGAAAAATATGGTCTCTAGAGAGGTCACAAGGTTTTTCTATTATTTGACCTATTGACCTAGTTTTTTAAGGCACGTGACCCAGTTTCAAACTTGACCTAGATATCATCAAGGTGAACATTCTGACCAATTTTCATGAAGATCCATTCAAGGGTATGGCCTCTAGAGAGGCAATAAGGTTTTTCTATTTCAAGACCTACTGACCTAGTTTTTGATCGCAGTTGACCCAGTTTCAAACTTGACCTAGATATCATCAAGATGAACATTCAGACCAACTTTCATACAGATCCCATGAAAAATATGGCCTCTAGAGAGGTCACAACGTTTTTTCATTATTTGATCTACTGACCTACTTTTTGATGGCACGTGACCCACTTTCGAACTTGACTTAGATATCATCAAGGTGAACATTCTGACCAATTTTTATGGAGATCCATTCACAAGTATGGCCTCTAGAGAGGTCACAAGTTTTTTCTTTTTTTTAGACCTACTGACCTAGTTTTTGACCGCACATGACCCTGTTTCGAATTTGACCTAGATATCATCAAGATGAACATTCAGACAAACTTTCATGAAGATCCATTGAAAAATATGGCCTTTAGAGAGGTCACAAGGTTTTTCTATTATTTGACCTACTGACCTAGTTTTTGATGGCACGTGACCCACTTTCAAACTTGACCTAGATATCATCAAGATCAACATTCAGACCAACTTTCATACAGATCTCATGGAAAATATGGCCTCTAGTTAGGTCACAAGGTTTTTCTATTATTTGACCTACTGACCTAGTTTTTGATGGCACGTGACCCACTTTCGAATTGACTTAGATATCATCAAGGTGAACATTCTGACCAATTTTCATGAAGATTTCATGAAATATATGGCCTCTAGAGAGGTCACAAGATTTTTCTATTTTTAGACCTACTGACCTAGT
Source organism: Mercenaria mercenaria (assembly GCF_021730395.1). Taxonomy (NCBI): domain Eukaryota; kingdom Metazoa; phylum Mollusca; class Bivalvia; order Venerida; family Veneridae; genus Mercenaria; species Mercenaria mercenaria. The sequence goes on along the minus strand of NC_069370.1, from coordinate 17,689,036 downwards.
TTTTGACCGCACGTGACCCAGTTTCGAACTTGACCTAGATATCATCAAGATGAACATTCAGACCAACTTTCACACAGATCCCGTGAAAAATATGGCCTTTAGACAGGTCACAAGGTTTTTCTATTATTTGACCTACTGACCTAGTTTTTGAAGGCACGTGACCCAGTTTCGAACTTGACCTAGATATCACCAAGGTTAACGTTCTGACCAATTTTCATGAAGATCTTGTGAAATATATGGCCTCTAGAAAGGTCACAAGGTTTTTCTATTTTTAGACCTACTGACCTAGTTTTTGACGGCACGTGACCCAGTTTCGAACTTGACCTAGATATCATTAAGATGAACATTCACACCAACTTTCATACAGATCCAATGAAAAATATGGCCTTTAGACAGGTCACAAGGTTTTTCTATTATTTGACCTACTGACCTAGTTTTTGATGGCACGTGACCCAGTTTCGAACTTGACCTAGATATCATCAAGATGAACATTCTGACCAATTTTCATGAAGATCCATTGAAAATTATGGCCTCTAGAGAGGTCACAAGGTTTTTCTATTTTTAGACCTACTGACCTAGTTTTTGATGGCACGTGACCCAGTTTCGAACTTGACCTAGATATCATCAAGGTGAACATTCTGACCAACTTTCATAAAGATCCCATGAAAAATGTGACCTCTAGAGTGGTCACAAGCAAAAGTTTACGGACGCACGCATGGACGGACGGACGGACGACGGACGACGGACACCGCGCGATCACAAAAGCTCACCTTGTCACTTTGTGACAGGTGAGCTAATAAAACCATAAATGAAGTCTTTATATGGCTGCAAAAGCCAAAATAGCCAATTTTGGACCTTTAGGGGCCATAACTCTGGAACCCATGATGGAATCTGGCCAGTTCAAAAAAGGAACCAAGATTTTGTGGTGATACAAGTTGTGTGCAAGTTTGGTTAAAATCAAATCATAAATGAAGCTGCTATTGTGCAGACAAGGTCAAAATAGCTAAGTTTGGCCTTTTCAGGGGCCATAACTCTGGAACCCTTGATGGGATCTGGCTGGTTCAAGAAAGGAACCAAGATCTTATGGTGACACAAGTTTTGTGCAAGTTTGATTAAATTCAAATCATAAATGAAGCTGCTATTGTGCAGACAAGGTCAAAATAGCTAATTTTGGCCCTTTCAGGGGCCATAACTCTGGAACCCATAATGGAATCTGGCCAGTTCAAGAAAGGAACTAAGATCTTATGATGATACAAGTTGTGTGCCAGTTTGGTAAAATTCAAATCATAAATAAAGCTGCTATTGTGCAGACAAGGTCAAAATAGCTAATTTTGGCCCTTTCAGGGGCCATAACTCTGGAACCCATAAAGGGATCTGGCCAGTTCAAGAAAGGAACCGTGATCTTATGGTGATACAAGTTGTGTGCAAGTTTGGTTAAAACAAGGCAGTCTGAAAGACAGCTAAATCCCCCGCCACTGCTATGAATAGTGAAAGGGTAAACCTTTGATTTTAGCTGTGACCTTGACCTTGAACTGACATGGCTGACTCATGAATTCTGCACAACGTCTTGATGAGGTGATCATTTGACCCAAGTTTCATGAAAATCCTTCAAGGGGTTTAGGAGATACAGAGCTGAAACCTTTGACCTTCAATTGTGACCTTGACCTTGAGTTGACATGGCTGACTCATGAGTTCTTGATGAGGTGATCATTTGACCCAAGTTTGATGAAAATCCTTCAAGGGGTTTAGGAGATACAGAGTGGACACAAAATGGAAGGCTCAAACCTTCGACCATTAGTTGTGACCTTGATCTTGAGCTGGCATGGTTGACTCATAATTTCTGCACATCGTTTTGATGAAGTAATCATTTTACTCAAGTTTTATAAAATTTCTTCAAGGGGTTTAGGAGATATAGAGCGGACATGAAATGGAAGGCTCAAATCTTTGACCCTAAGTTGTGACCTTGACCTTGAGCCGGCATGGCTGACTCATGGGTTCTTCACATCGTCTTGATGAGGTGATCATTTGACCCAAGTTTTATAAAATTCCTTCAAGGGGTTTAGGAGATATAGAGCGGACACAAAATGGAAGGTTCAAACCTTTGACCTCGAGTTGTGACCTTGACCTTGAGCCAACAAGGCTGACCCATGGGTTCTGCACATCGTCTTGATGAGGTGATCATTTGACCCAAGTTTCATGAAAATCCTTCAAGGAGTTTAGAAGATATAGAGCGGACACAAATGGAAGGCTCAAAACCTTTGACCCTAAGTTGTGACCTTGACCTTGAGCCGGCATGGCTGACTCATGGGTTCTGCACATCATCTTGATGAGGTGATCATTTGACCCAAGTTTTATAAAATTCCTTCAAGGGGTTTAGGAGATATAGAGCGGACACAAAATGGCAGGCTCAAACCTTTGACCTTGAGTTGTGACCTTGACCTTGAACCGACAAGGCTGACTCATGGGTTCTGCACATCGTCTTGATGAGGTGATCATTTGACCCAAGTTTCATGAAAATCCTTCAAGGGGTTTAGGAGATATGGACCGGACACGATTTTGTTACGGACGGAAGGACGGAAAGACGGAAGGACGGACGGACGCAGACCATTCCTATAATCCCTCCGCCACGGCGGGGGATTAATAAAATCACAAATAAAACCACTATCGTGCAGACAAGAAATTGTTGACGGACGCACAGACGGACGGACACACGACAGACGACGGACGAAGGGTGATCACAAAAGCTCACCTTGTCACTATGTGACAGGTGAGCTAATAAAAACAAGAGCACTGCAATGCAACGCAAATGCAGAGCAATATACACACAAAACAAAGTCATATGACCTTTGACTCCTAAGTGTGACCTTGATCTTGAAGTGAGGCATTCGAAACATACGCTCTGCACGTCCTTTCGATGAGGTGAACATTTGTGTCAGGTTTCTTTGAAATCCTTCAAGGGGTTCAAAAGTTACAGAGCGGAAGGGAAATTGCTAACCAACAGACAGACAGACGGACACCAAGTCGATAACATAATACGTCCCTTCGGGCGTATAAAAAAGAATCGAGATCTTATGGTGATACTAGTTGTGTGCAAGTCTGGTTAAAATCAAATCTTAAATGAAGCTGCTATTGTGCAGATAAGGTCAAAATAGCTAAATTTGGCCCTTTCAGGGGCCATGACTCTGGAACCTATTATGGGATCTGGCCGGTTCAAGAAAGGAACCAAGATCTTATGGTGACACAAGTTTTGTGCAAGTTTGATTAAATTCAAATCATAAATGAAGCTGCTATTGTGCAGACAATGTCAAAATAGCTAATTCTGGCCCTATCTGTGGCCATAACTCTGGAACCCATAATGGAATCTGGCCAGTTCAAGAAAGGAACCAAGATCTTATGGTGATACAAGTTGTGTGCAAGTTTGGTTAAAATAAAATCACAAATGAAACCACTATCGTGCAGACAAGAAATTGTTGATGCACGCACGGACGCACAGACGACGGACGAAGGGTGATCACAAAAGCTCACCTTGTCACTATGTGACAGGTGAGCTAATAAAAACAAGAGCACTGCAATGTAAAGCAAATGCAGAGCAATATACACACAAAACAAAGTCATATGACCTTTGACTCCTAAGTGTGACCTTGATCTTGAAGAGAGGCATCCGAAACATGCACGTCCTTTCGATGAGGTGAACATTTGTGTCAGGTTTCTTCGAAATCCTTCAAGGAGTTCAAGAGTTACAGAGCGGAAGGGAAATTGCTAACCAACAGACAGACAGACAGACGGACACCAAGGCAATAACATAATACGTCCCTTCGGGCGTATAAAAAGGAATCGAGATCTTATGGTGATACAAGTTGTGTGCAAGTCTGGTTAAAATCAAATCATAAATGAAGCTGATATTGTGCAGACAAGGTCAAAATAGCTATTTTCCGCCCTTTCAGGAGCCATGACTCTGGAACCTATTATGGGATCTGGCCGGTTCAAGAAAGGAACCAAGATCTTATGGTGACACAAGTTTTGTGCAAGTTTGATTAAATTCAAATCATAAATGAAGCTGCTATTGTGCAGACAATGCCAAAACAGCTAATTCTGGCCCTATCAGGGGCCATAACTCTGGAACCCATAATGGAATCTGGCCAGTTCAAGAAGGGAACCAAGATCTTGTGGTGATACAAGTTGTGTGCAAGTTTGGTTAAAATCAAATCATAAATGAAGCTGCTATTGTGCAGACAAGGTCAAAATAGCTAATTTTGGCCCTTTCAGGGGCCATAACTCTGGAACCCATTATGGGATCTGGCCGGTTCAACAGTGGAACCGAGATCTTATGGTGATACAAGTTTTGTGCAAGTTTGATTAAATTCAAATCATAAATGAAGCTGCTATTGTGCAGACAAGGTGAAAATAGCTAATTCTGGCCCTTTCAGGGGCCATCACTCTGGAATCCCCATAATGGAATCTGGCCAGTTCAAGAAAGGAACCGAAATCTTATGGTTATACAAGTTATGTGCAAGTTTGGTTAAAATAAAGTCATAAATGAAGCTGCTATTGTGCACACAAGGTCAAAATAGCTAAATTTGGCCCTTTCAGGGGCCATAACTCTGGAACCCATAATGGAATCTGGCCAGTTCAAAAAAGGAAACAAGATCTTGTGGTGATACAAGTTGTGTGCAAGTTTGGTTAAAATCAAATCATAAATGAAGCTGCTATTGTGCAGACAAGGTCAAAATAGCTAATTTTGGCTCTTTCAGAGGCCATAACTCTGGAACCCATAATGGGTTCTGGTCGGTTCAAGAAAGGAACCAAGATCTTATGGTGATACAAGTTGTGTGCAAGTTTGGTTAAAATAAAATCACAAATGAAACCACTATCGTGCAGACAAGAAATTGTTGACGCACGCAGGGACGCACAGACGACGGACGAAGGGTGATCACAAAAGCTCACCTTGTCACTATGTGACAGGTGAGCTAATAAAAACAAGAGCACTGCAATGCAACGCAAATGCAGAGCAATATACACACAAAACAAAGTCATATGACCTTTGACTCCTAAGTGTGACCTTGATCTTGAAGAGAGGCATCCGAAACATGCACTCTGCACGTCCTTTCGATGAGGTGAACATTTGTGTCAGGTTTCTTTGAAATCCTTCAAGGGGTTCAAAAGTTACAGAGCGGAAGGGAAATTGCTAACCAACAGACACAGACAGACGGACACCAAGGTGATAACATAATATGTCCCTTCGGACGTATAAAAAAGAATCGAGATCTTATGGTGATACAAGTTGTGTGCAAGTTTGGTTAAAATCAAATCATAAATGAAGCTGTTATTTTGCAGACAAAGTCAAAATAGCTATTTTTGGCCCTTTCAGGGGCCATGACTCTGGAACCTATTATGGGATCTGGCCGGTTCAAGAAAGGAACCAAGATCTTATGGTGACACAAGTTTTGAGCAAGTTTGATTAAATTCAAATCATAAATGAAGCTGCTATTGTGCAGACAATGTCAAAATAGCTAATTCTGGCCCTATCAGGGGACATAACGCTATAACCCATAATGGAATCTGGCCAGTTCAAGAAAGGAACCAAGATCTTGTGGTGATACAAGTTGTGTGCAAGTTTGGTTAAAATCAAATCATAAATGAAGCTGCTATTGTGCAGACAACGTCAAAATAGCTAATTTTGGCTCTTTCAGAGGCCATAACTCTGGAACCCATTATGGGATCTGGCCAGTTCAACAAAGGAACTGAGATCGTATGGTGACACAAGTTTTGTGCAAGTTTGATTAAAATCAAGTCATAAATGAAGCTGATATTGTGCAGACAAGGTCAAAATAGCTAATTCTGGCCCTATCAGGAGCCATAACTCTGGAACCCATAATGGAATCTGGCCAGTTCAAGAAAGGATCCAAGATCTTCTGGTGATACAAGTTGTGTGCAAGATTGGTAAAAATCAAATCAAAAATGAAGCTGCTATTGTTCAGACAAGGTCAAAATAGCTAATTTTGGCCCTTTCAGGGGCCATAACTCTGGAACCCATAATGGGATCTGGCCAGTTCAAGGAAGGAACCAAGACCATATGGTGATACAAGTTGTGTGCAAGTTTCGTTAAAATAAAATCACAAATGAAACCACTATCGTGCAGACAAGAAATTGTTGATGGACGCATGCACGCACGCACAGACGACGGATGAAGGGTGATCACAAAAGCTCACCTTGTCACTATGTGACAGGTGAGCTAAAAACAGAAACACTGCATAAGATATGGTCCTTTAAACATCCATGCCATCAAGCCAGGAAGCATACACCTTATAATAAATAAGTAATTATTGGATATCCGTGGTGCTGAACCATGAGCATCTTTATGGCATTTTAAGCGAGTTTATTTAGTTATACTAATTTATTTTAGCTCTATTGCGATGAAAGCTTAGAGTTTATTTTAACCCCTCTCGAGTCTGCTTCCTGGAAAAAGTGGAAGTTGCGTTATATGAGCCTGTGGTCATGGCCTCAGAGGGGCTCAAATCCTCGATGAGTGGCCTTAACCACTAAACCTCTGCTCCCCTTGATCAATGTATTCAAAAATTTATGTTATCGTTTATGTTAATGCAGCTTTGGTAATGGAACTAATCACAGTTTGAAGCATCATATTCGGCCCTTTTCAACATGAATGCAGGTCCTGTCACAGTTGACATACCTGCTTAAATAAGTTTCAACACTGTTGACAATACACAAATGCAACAAAAAGTTATTCTTCACTTTCAGCATGTTTCCAATCAGAAGGTTTTAGTTTTACTTGTACAGGTAATAATCTAAGCGCCCACAGATTTTGAATAATTAGGTTGTTATTTTTGACCCATGCTTCTATCTATTCAAAGACAACCCGTTTTAAAGCATTTTTGCACAATATTCACCGTCGATTTTGACAATGAGCATTTACTGAATTCCTTAACTTACATGAAGTTTGAGGGGGTCTTTCACCCTGCACCCTATTTTATTGCCATTTAATTATGCAATATTTCATTTTATTTAAACCTATATAAATTCTGTCAAAAATTCGGCTTGCATTTTACAAGTAAATATGAAGAGGCAGAAAAAAATCCGTATTGTACCTTTTGTATTGTACGTTGCCGGACTACCTTCATTTAATATGCATGACCCGACACAGTTCTATAAATAGCACAAATAAAAACTTCACTCAGTTTTGGTTTAACATCGATAAACATTGAAGATTTAATTTGATAACAAAACAACAAACAAAAAGGTGGATGTATATAATAAAAGGGTCATTACAACAGTAGCTAGATCTAGGATTTGTATTCGGCTCTCATGGATTTTGCAATGTTGGATCACACGCGGCACTTGCATGCCTCGTGAGATCCCAAGCCAAATACAGCATCCAACATCAAGCTACTACTATAATAACCCTATTATATTCCCTACGAGATTTAAAGTAATCATGTGGAAAAAGTGCAATGGACAGAGAGATGATAGGATGGCCTACTACAACTCGCTCCTGCTTTCACAATGGGAGATAAAAATGGGAGATAATTCAAAAAGTAAGGAAAGTAAAGTTATGACCCGGACAATGTGCACAGCAACAGACAGACATATGTACGCAGTGGTAAGTATGGCGTTCCACTAAAACAAGGAGTCCTAATAAAGTTGTCTTTAGCTACAAAGTGGCATATAACAAATCATGTCAAATTGTAACCATGATAAAAGGAAAGGGTTTTTTTTTTCAGTTTTGCAGAAATCCTTTTCAGTTCAGTCATTTTTAGCTAAGGATCATACAAAAGCCAGGCAATGGAAGTCTGCATAATTTATGGCACAGCATTATAGATAAGATACAATTACTGCGTGAACTACATGCTGTGATGAACTAACTCTGAGCCTTACCCTGATCATTTCAATCATTAAAGTTACAGATTGTTCAAAACTACCATTTGTGTGTGTGTGTTGGGGGAGGCAGGGGGTGGGGGGAGGATGTGACCAGGGCAATTGGGTGAGACTGGGTCTGGGTACACAATTTCACAGGTTGAGGTTAAAGGTCAGTAATTCAAATCCTTCTTTGTTTCATATAAAAAACGACAACTTCATGTCGTCTTTACGTATCTTTAGAGAACATCACTTTTTCCTACACCAATTTTTCATGAAAGTTCTATCACAAATCAACGAAAAAATGAAAAGAAAATAGGGGGTTGAATAGTTCCTAGTGAAATGCCAGTCAGTTGTGGTCTGCTACCCTAAAAATGGCGCATATTTGCTCTCCTCCGCGCAATAAACACCTACTTCCAGTTTCGATCTGCAAAACTTGCCATGTGGGTTGTATGAACATGAAAACAGTCTCATTTCATGCAGAATGTATTCTAGTAGCGAAAAAGTGTGATTAAAGCACTCGTTCTACACGAATTTGTGCAGAAAATGGGAAAATTAGGATCTATTTATTATTGACTTCTTTCGACTACACTACCGAAGCACATTTTCGACCGAATTACTGAGCTTATTCCTTGATAATAAATGTTCATGGAAGAAAATGAAAGAAGTTTAATGAAATTCTACCAATTGGTTAGTTTGTTATGTACAAATAGGTAGATTTTAAAACAACCAAAGGGCAATAACTCTAACGTTACTAAAGAGATCCTGATGATATTGTGTGTGCACTGCAACATTAAGGTGATCAATTTGATTTTCATAGTTCTAGGTCAAATATGTCACAAGTAATGAAGCAGATATTGCCATATTTATAGTACCTTATACAGTAAACACTAGAAACTTTTATGGGCCATAACTCTGGCCATACTCAAGCAATCTGACTTTAGCCACATTTCCCTACAGTGGTGAACATGTATATGAAGTTTTATTTAAATATTCCGTATCACTTCCTAGATATGGCTCCAAACGGACGGACAGACAATGCTAAAACTATATCCCTCTGCATTTGGCGGGGCATACCTAGGTTATGAATTTAATGCACATGAGGGTCCCCAACCCTCTCCCCCCCAACTCTATTGAACCACTGTGGATTTAACAAAACAGGATGCTATCAACAGATTATGTATAAAATATGATTTATTTCAGGATTAAAATTGTCCAGACCCTTGGCAAATAATCAACAACCTGTGACAAGCATTAAAATGGTATTTTACAAACAATAAAGGTTAATACATCAACAAGAAATAACGTCTTCAATAAAATACAACTACAAATATCTGTCATTAACAGCAACTGTCAAGAAGTTAGTTGCCAACATATTTTAACTGAATCAAACTTTACAATAATTATACTATGCAACTAAACAATTATTTTGTTTTACATTACGACTTAACAGAAATGAGATCTGAATAAAGTGTTGCAACTTTAGGGCACTGTTATCTGTTATCTACAGAAGATATATCTGATAAGAAATGAATAGTTTACTAGTTGTAAGCACAAAATAGATTACATTTTCAATTTTATACATGAAGAAAATGTCAACATTTACATAGAATTTTCAATAAATAATGAGATTTGAATATTTACAAGCATAGCATAATGAAACAGAAGTTCACAAATTACGTATTTTGTATACAATAATGAACAGATCATTTTGAACAACTTTTACTGACTCATTGAGTACAGTTTATGTCCACGGACATTACCTACTCATATGAATTTTCAGCTACAGGAATAATAATCTTAAATGATAACCAGATATGACATTTGCAGGAAAATATATCAGGTATGATTACTTGATAATGACAATTGTGGGAAAATTTACCTTTATGTAGTATGATAACTTAATATTACTACAATAGCTCTCAAATAAATTTATAAAATAATGAAACAATGGCCTATGTTCTGTTATACTAAACAATGAAATGTACATAAAATATAAATGTAAAAAGATGATATAAGGTTTTCAATTGGCATAAATATGACACAGAGTTCAGCAAAAGATCAAGAGTACATATATATATCTGTAATTGTCTAAATTTGTCCCTTTTTGACAGAACAGTAAAATCTCACATGGTGATATAATAGGTCTACCGGATTGCAATTTATGAAACAATTCCTAATGATAACATTGATTAGAAATTTGGAACAACAGAAAATGAAAGCTATCTTTCAAAATTGCACCATTCCATCAAAACAGAAAATCTTTAAATATTAAACACTAGATGATTTTTAGGCCTCGGACCTCTTACAGTTTATCAGTATCCAGTACCTTTACTGAGTCTCATAAATAAAGTTTTATGAACAGGGAATATTAATATCAACTTTCAAATAAATAAATTGCACTATCAAACACAAATATAAAAACACATGAATTCCTACATTTAAATTAATTTAATTTTTTCTTTGTTTTGTTTTGTGGTAAACAGATAAATCCATCACTGACTAGAGGAATCTTATTATAACTTTAAATTCCAACTGGCCAATCCGTAAGATTCTTGTAGCATTAACCTTTAGCATGCTAGATAAATTATCGTCTGCTGGAAATGTCGTCTGCTAAAATTGTAAAGTTCATTCAATTTGCTCCAAAATTGGAAGAAATATTGTCAGAGTAGCAAACAGCTTGGAACCTGATCAGACGCCGATTTAATCGGCGTCTGATCTGGTTCCAAGCTATTTGCAAAGGCTGTTAAATTCGCCTGCAGCAGGCTAAGGGTTAAACACTGTGCCATACAATTATACCATATCTTCACTTTATATATTTGCCAAATGGGTATTACTACTACTACTATATTTTTACTTACACAAAAACGCATAATTATGTGATCTGAGATTTTCTACAAATCGTATTACCTAAACAAAACACAAATTGTAAAAGCATCTTTTTTTCCCCTTAAATCTAGGAATATTGTTGACTAGCAGACTGCTAGCATGACTTGATTTCTGGGCCAATTTTACAGGTTACAGCTTAATGTGCCACAGGGTAAGGTAAAGTTTTCTTTAATGACTGTACCATTTCATTTGTTATAAAACAAGAAGAGTCTAAAGCAAACGAAGCAGAAGTTATACCCAGTTGGCAAGTACATATTTCAGAGATAAAAACTTATGCAGGTCTCAATAATGTCAAGTCACAGGTAACAAGTCCACAATTTAAGTTTTTTTACTCTCCCCTTAGATACTCTCTACGATGGAGGTAGAAATTTACTTCAGGAGGGCGTGAACTACAGCCTTGGCATTGAGGTTTCTCAAATCTGTGTACGTCTGTCCTGTACCAACAAACACGATCGGCTGACCTGTGGTGTACGTCATGGAGATTGCTGCTCCAACCTACAAACAAAATGAGAGGTAAACTTACAAAACCATGCTCTAAAACAGATACCAAGACAGAAAATAGCATATATTTCAACAACTTTTACCATACATAATTTTCACAGGTCTTTTGGTATTTGCAGACTTTAAAGCCAGTTATAAACTTACGTAGCGTTATTTGTATGTAAGACATAAAAACATTTTGGAACCATAGAAAATAACCGGAAATGTGGGTGAAATGACTTAGAAGGCAAAGTTCATAAAAAATTTAGTACTAACTTGCACATAAATATACTTGACTTGTATTGCTATATGCGGAAGAAAAAATGTACATTAACCTTTAGCCTGCTGGCGGCAAGTGATTCTGCCTTTGCGACCAGTGCAGACCAAGATCATGGTCTGCACTGTTCGCCATTCAAGCAATACCTTTTTGGTAAGCACCCCTTTTAAAAATTAATGGTACTGTCCGAATTGAAAGATGGACAAGTTTATTATAGAAATTTAGCAGGGTAAGGGTTAAAATGATAATTTATATAAGCTGTTGTGCTTCTACTTCTGATTTACTTAAAATAAAGCATACCTTATCGTCAATTGTGTCAAACTTTGTTAAAATAATGCCATCAATCAGTCGTGGATTGGTCATGTTGGAGTGGTCAGCGAGAGCCTGGTTAAACTTGGTCAGCTGATCTACAGCCTCGTTCCCTACCAGGGCCTCACCAACAAACAACACCAGGTCTGGTTGGTTTACTTTGATTAACTAAAAGAGAAGACAGAAAGACTTAAACCATGATCACAGACTATATCAAAACATGACAGATGACACTTATTTTGTTTCAATATGCCACAATAATAATGTTTAATCAATATCACAGATTTGGCAAATAGATTTTAGTTTTGCAGATGGCAAATAAAACACTTTGAGTTCAGATGCATAGTAATCTAATCACAAAGGCCAGAGACTCATCTGAACGAAAAAGTGTTTAATTTGCCAACAAAGCAAACAAAACTAAAATCTATTTCCATACTAACAAGTTCAAATTACACCAGGAAGGAATACCAATCTGGAATCCTTTTTTTTAGGCGTAAATGGATGGAGTAAATGTGTTTAAATCAACAAGACAATACACAGTAAAATCCTTCTTTGTTTATATAAAAGAAAATCTTAAAGTGTTAGAATAATTATTCAAACATGACCTAAGACTCCATTATGCTACAATAATAATGCATAGTAGAAGTCTTAACTAAAGAGAAGTCAGTTATCATGATTCATTACTGTGCTCAGAAGGAACTTTCAATCTTAATTATGCTGGTAATGACAACAGCAAGAAAACTAAGGAACAAATTTTCAATATTTCTAGCATATTATTAAGTCTTTTTTTTCTTAAATATGTATCGACATTCTTATTAGCCTCTGGAGAGCTCTATGAGACTGTAGTCCTGATCACAGCGGTATCAACCAGGACAACATCTATGTGACAGTCTCGCGCTGAAATATACAAGAATAAAATATATCTCTTTTACAGAGTATTGAGAAAATAAAATACAACTTATTTTTTAAATATCTATTTAATTTAAAATCATCTTAAAACCAGGTCTGCAAACAACACCGTTTTAAAATTAAGGTCTTTTCTGTTGGGTTTAGATTTAAGTCACATGGCAATTTATGAAATGCTTTACTTTACCATAGTACTCTTGATCAAACACCACAGAATATATAATTATCTTTGTAGAAACTGATTTTTAAAAAACAGGCATATAAACAAAAAAATTATTTCAAATACACAAAAAACTATAGATATGAAGAAGCTTTACAGTAAAACAGAGAATCAAACGATCAATTCTTACCAAAATTTATTGCTTCCATTGCAATCCCGGCCGCATCTTTCCCGTAACCTTTCTCGTATAACTGAACCATCTGTTGGCCGGCATGTTTCTCCGGTGGATGGAGGGCGTTCAGTTTACGTGTATGTGTACGAAGCTGCTCCACAGCCCCTGCCCTAAATGTATCACATGCTGCTATCAGAACACGGAATCCGTTCTCAATCAACCAAAAACAGATCTGAAATATAATTTTTTCTTTTAAATATACAGTACATGGCAAAGACGAACTAAAGGTTGTTTTAATCAAGTTCAATCTTTTATATACCAATGTCCCTCGCAAAAGTTCATATACGCTTGATTACTGAGACTAGCATTAACAATGCTGTTACATGTATATATGTTTTGTACCATATTCCTGTGAGATCTTCTCACAACTTTCAGTTTGAATATAATTTTCACTCATCCTCTACATCAGTTCCAGGGTGGAAGCCTTGCACTGAACAATATCTACTGCAGTTTTATCATACATACCTTAGCAAGATTTGTACTTTTACCAACACCATTCACCCCACAAAATGTGATACAGTAGGGCTGTCTTTTTTGTTTACAGTCCATGGCATCACGAAGTATATCTACACGACGTCTGGGTGATAATATCTGGACAAGGGACTCATTCAGTGCAGTCTTTACTGTGGTGTTGATACCTAAATCAAAAAGAAAGCTTTGTCATACTCAATCTAACTAAAGTACTTGATCTTCTAAACGAAGATCTGAGAACGACCCATTCACATTCGTCTTCTGTATATTTTGGATTTCCAGTATTGCTTTTTTTATTTTATCCAATCAGACGACATGTTCGAATGTCAAAGAGTAAGAAAAATGTGCAGTTATTCCAGGGCTCGAACCCAGGACCCCTCGCTTACAAAGCAAGTGGCCTACCGACTGAGCTAACCGGCTATCTGGTACATTATGACATAAGAATTGTAAATATCAAAAGTCAAGGCTACAGGTAGATTTGCAAGATGTTGTAAGTTAGGCTCTGATTGGCTAGTGAAAGGGTCGTCAGAACGAGGCAATGAATAGGTCGTTCTCAGATCCTATGCGTAGCGTAATAGGATATGTACTTTAGTCAGATTGTGTCATACTTGTACCAATAGTGTCACATCTGTACCATTATTGTCACATCTGTACCAATATTGTCACCAGACTTCAGGAAAGTTGGAAAAATGGCCGAACATTTGGTTCAGCAATGCCTAAATATCTGCCTGACCGGGAAAAAAATATGCCAGACCGGAAAAATATCAGTGCATGGCATATGTTGCTTTTCTCCATCATATATAAGCCAGGTGTGTTTTTTAGTTCATTTCTCGTTAAATGTTTGGTCATCCCTCTTATTTTCGTACATTTTTTCTTTTTATTACAATTGTCGGGCGTTAATTTACGTTTCTTTCCCGGTTCTGTCCCAACATAATACATTTGTGATGATTCTGATATGTCGTCCGAGATGTTGCAATTCTCAGGGTACCATAAATGTCGGTCAGTCGGACCGCATCCAGATTAAGAAACGGCAGACTGCATAAAAATTTTCTGGTCATGTCCATCGGACCGACGACTTTCCAGAAGTCTGATTGTCACATCTGTACCATTATTGTCATATCTGTACCTGTACTAGAATTGTATTAGGGATACCAGCAGTATGAAATATTATGAGATAAAAGTGAAATTGAGAAGCATAAACTTTAACCATCACCGTTACAAAAGCTGACCGAAGTGACCTTTACTTTGGCAGCACCTGGTTCTAAACGAAAACTTATCTGCCTCTTATCAAGATATAACTTTATGTGAAATTTGAATACACAAGCAATTATTAGCAGATGTAGTGAAACTGAGACACATGCCCTAAAACTTTTATCAGCACTATTACAATATGTGACCCTTTTGACGTTAACCTTTGAGGTATCTGACCCTAAACCAAAAGATATCTGCATCTTACTATTAAGATTAAGTTATGTGAGACTTGATGATTACATACAATGTAGGCATCAGTTAAGGCGGTACAGTGAAACTGAGAAACTTGCAATAAACCTAAACAAAGTAACTATTTGTAATAACCATGGTAACTTACTGCTGAACGTTCCAAGAACTTTCCCCTCCAGTTTGGCAGACACAGATTCACACAGCTTGAGGGCAATGTCAGCTGCTACATTCTTGGCTGTAAACAAACAACATCACACATATAATTACAAACAAATAACATCACACATATAATTCCAAACAAGTAACATCACACATGTAATTACAAACAAGTAACATCACACATGTAATTACAAACAAGTTACATCACACATGTAATTATAAATTGAATTGAATTGTAATTACAAACAAGTAACATCACACATGTAATTACAAACAAATAACATCACACATGTAATTACAAACAAATAACATCAAACATGTAAATACAAACAAGTAATATTACCTTTATAATTACTAACAAATAACACCATGTATGTAATAACAAACAAATAACATTACTCAAGTACACAATGTAGGTGCAAAGAATAACTTCACACAGGTAGTTACAAACAAATAACATCCCATATGTACTACTCTAGCCACAATAAATTACAAGCAAATTCAGAATCTTGATTATATTTTAAGTCCATTTAATAGCCGTGTGTTTACTGGCAAATTTTTAACAATTATTTGTGATACAATGAGACTACATTACACTTTATGAGGGAATATTCCATTTCTTAGGCTAGCATATACCAGTATATTTTTCTTACAACAACAATATTCATGTAACTCTATTTACATTTGATATTTATAAAAAAGTGCCACATCCCAAACACAGACTGCACTATCTGCCCGACTTTCAAATCACAACAATTCATACTTACAAACGAGATGTTCTCTAAACTTGTCAAGTACTGGCGCAACATCTTCCTGCGTCAGCATTTTGGAGCCAACCAAGTTCTTGAACATACTGAACATTCCCCCACCACTCTTCTTGCTGTAACCATAAAAGTTTGCAATTAAATTTTTTTTTATAACTTCCATTAATAAACAACTTTTCAGTTTTTCATGACATTATTTTGGTATTCATGACATAGTTTCAGAATTTGTGGCGAAGTTATAGGTATCAAGATATACTTTCAGTTTTTATGACACAGTTTCAGTATTGTGGCAGTGCCAGTATTTTTGACAAAATTTTAGTAATCTGACAGTTTTAGTCTTTTTGGTAGAATTTCAGCATGTGGCACAGTTTCAGTATTTTTGGCAAAGTTTCACTATTGTGACAAAGTTACAGTATTTTTTGGCAAATTTCTGTATCGGTGGCAAATTTTCATTATTTCTGGCAACAATTCAATAGTGGCAAAGTTTCTACATTTTTGACAAAATTTTAGTATTCATGATACTTGTTTTAGTATTGTGGCAAAGTTTAAACATTCACAGTATAGTTTCTGTTTAGGGACAAGTTTTCAAAATTCATGATACATGTATAGTTTCAGTTCAGTGGCAAAGATTTAGTATTTATGATACTTTCAGCAGTTGTGTACAACATACACATTTTAATATTCCAAGAGATGTTTGCACTAAAAAAAAATAATTATGAAAGGGCAGCTGTTGTTATACATAATAAGCAGACCGTACATCTTGCAAACTTATTAAAAAAGTTCATAAGACCAAATTTTAGCCAACTGAAAATTTCATATTTTACAGTAATTACCTTGAAGTTTTCTTTGTGGCTGTTTCTTCCTCTTCTTCACTCTCTGACTCTGTTTCAATATTTCTCAATTCTCCACCCATTGTACCAACATACTGAATCTGAATAAATAGGCAACATGTTAAAACATACTATAAATGTATACCCTTCATTTACTGGCATATGGTTTGAATGAGCTATCCTTTGTGCATCCTTTCAGTAAATTAAATTTTGTGTACTTGCATATCGTCCCCTTAATGCAAAAAGGTACCATGAGCATATGAATAAAGAAGGCACTTGGTACCTTTTTGCATTAAGGGGGCGATATGTACCTAAGATATTTTCATGTATGTAAAGCACAACTTGATATCTTATTTAACAAATAATCAAGGCCTTCGAGAGGTTTGTTATCTGATTTATCATAAGTCAGAGTTCAAAAGCACAGGAATAGAACCACCGGAGTGGTTTAATATCCAATTCTCTGAATGATGAACCGTGGTAAATTATATGACAAACCACAAGTAGGCATTGATTTTCATTCTTACATGGCCATTGAAACATTTTTATAAAAATAATGCTGGTTTTGTTTTATCCAAGTAGTAACGAACCGAACATCTTGCATCAATATGACGTCATAATGTTCTCTTACTGGTCCACGCATCAACCGTTGTTTATTGCAGAATATACGGAGCATGAACTTCTTCTTTGTTTAACTGGCAGACAAATCAAGCTATGTTAGAATACTAGTTTATTACATCTGTCTTTAAAGTCCTGTCAGGTATTCAAACATACAACCTCTAGAATTCTATTTTGAAGCCTTCACTATTAAAGCAAACATGGATAAATGTTATATCCATTTACTAAACTTATAAATAAACTTGAAGAAAGTTACATAACTCACCTCTTCATCCTTGAGAGCAACATCTACGCCATTCACTGCAGGGTCACCTCCCTTGTCGTCAGTAAAATCCAGAACTTTTGCATCCTCTGCAGTGCCACCTAGATCCCACTTTGTACCAACTTTCCCTTTCTTCTTGTTACTCTCTACACTCTTAGGGCTCTTGCTGTCAAAATACAACAATAAAATTTATATTGTAAATGCTAACCCACTAGCATACAGTGAAACACCGCTCGCTCGAGCATCGATGACTCGAGTACCCGGGCTCGCTCGAGCAATTCATGTGGCCCCGGCCGATTTCCTTCTATTTTCTATGTAAAATTACCACGGCTGGGTCGAGCATCGATAACTCGATCGCTCGAGCATGACATCTGGTCCCTCTGTATTAATTTACTCTTTGTTGCTTCTGGCAAACTCGAGCAGAGGTGTCAACATTTTTCACACCTTCGGTGGTCAGAATTTATCACTTAATTAAAAATTTCCACACACCGTGAGAATTGCGTGGTCTATTCCACGACTATTCTAAATGTTTGTTTGTCGGTATATTTGACCTGATAATGAGATTAATTATTGATAAAAGGTTGAACAAAAGTTTTATTGATCAGATGTAGATGAATTACTGATTACTTAAATCTTCTTTTCTGCCGGATCGAGAAGACTGTCATGAGATCTTAATATTTTAATCAGCAGTTGTTTGCATGCAAATGAAGGAAATAATATAGCCATTTCATAAAACTGAGATAATAATTTTGATATGCACTTGTTGGCAAATAAAAATAAAAAGTCCCAGTTGTTTCTTCGCATGTGCCATTTACAAATTACATATTGAAACGTCTATCATAGATAACGCTTGTAATACGTTCTTTTTTGAAAATGTCACAAGCATGTCATTATTACGCATCACCGTTTACTCTGCAAATGGTCGCGATGACAATTGATATTGGTAAAACAAACTTCAATTTTCTTCTTATGTTGGTCAATGTTCGGGTCGCTCGAAACCACGGATAACTCGAGCATTTTGCTCATCCCCTTGCGATCTCGAGCGAGCGGTGTTTTACTGTATATTCATTTATCATAACAATTTTTTTTGTTTCTGTTGGGTTTGAAGTCACACCAACATAATTTTAACATACTGCAACATTTCCAGCTTTTTATGATAGAGGAAGACCCCAGGTGCCTCTCCAGGCATTATTTCAACACAAACGGGCCCCTGAATAGAACAACCGACCTTCCACAAGCCAGCTGGATGGCTTTTTCACAGGTAGAAGCGTACATCCTAAGCGGGATTTCAACCAATATTGGTGTGGGGCAAATGACTTGACGTCAGCGACCATAGCTACTTGAATATGGAGACCCTACATAACAGGTTAAAGCAGTTATCTTTAATATTATGCCACAATGGTACTGTAACACTCGGTAATTGTTACACTCTTCAATATTATTATGGGAAATTGTAACATGCTGTGAAAAACATAGTGGTATTTTCAGTGATTAATAAGCATCATTTACATGCACAACAAGAACAAATAAAGATATTGGGTCATAAAAGATCCTATGGAGTTTATTTGCTGAATTCTTCATGCGAGGGCTTACGGAAGGTCGGTGGTTCTACCAAAGTGTCCGTTCGTGATGAAATAATGCATGGAGGGTATTTCAAACTTTTCTCTAAAAGTTCTATTTTGAAACTGACGACAGAAAACATTAATTCTTGCATTGTCTTTTCGATATTCCGCACAAGAAAACACATTTCATACATGTGAAAAACATTAATATTACTGCGATTATTGTTCAAAGCATTTTACCGTGTTGCACATTTTTTGACTTAATTCCTTACATTGTCTTTCCTTGATTGCGAAAAATATTCGGACGATAACTGTTGAATCATCTGTCATTATATCTAATGACATGTATAATCTTAAAACTTGCGAAAACAGTCACTTCCATGTACACATCACAAGATACCGCCTGTCAAAGGATGGGGGGTATGGGGGTTACCCCAGAAAATTTTGTGTTACTACAACTCATTTTGGTGCATTCTGGTGCATTTCAGAGTGAAAAACATAGTGGTATTTTCAGTGATTAATAAGCATCATTTACATGCACAACAAGAACAAATAAAGATATTGGGTCATAAAAGATCCTATGGAGTTTATTTGCTGAATGACAATTAAAAGTTTATCAATTTTAAGTTGCTAAAAATGTTCATTTACTATTTACTGTAAATAAAACAACACAATTTTAGCACTGCACACAGATCTATTTGTTTAAAGTTTATGTCTTCTATTCCTGTGGAGTTTATTTGCTGAAAACTTATCCATTTTAAGTTTTTGAAAATGTCCACTCTTTGTTGTGCGTATACATGTAAAACAACACAATCTGAGACTGTCATCCAGGGAAACGCTGGTTTCCATTTCGGATCAATGCCCGATTTCATTTGGCCATTCGGCGTGGCTGGGAGGGATTCTGAAATCGTGATTGTGGCCGAGTGGTTAAGGTCGACGACTTCAAATCACTTGCCCCTCATCGATGTGGGTTCGAGCCTCACTCGGGGCGTTGAATTCTTCATGCGAGGGCTTACGGAAGGTCGGTGGTTCTACCAAAGTGTCCGTTCGTGATGAAATAATGCACGGAGGGTATTTCAAACTTTTCTCTAAAAGTTCTATTTTGAAAGTGACGACAGAAAACATTAATTCTTGCATTGTCTTTTCGATATTCCGCCAGAGAAAACACATTTCATACATGTGAAAAACATTAATATTACGGCGTTAATTAAAGCCTTTAATATAATAGGTGATTGAAACACACTCTAATATAATGGGTAATTGTAACACTAAATATTTTTCTGTTAAGCCCATAAACTCATCCACACAAGGGACCAGTTTCCATTACAATCACAAATTATTCATTAGCATCTTTTTTTTTTCAACAATATTCATATATGTAGCCTTTGTCAGTTACATAAATGCATAGCACTTACCTTGAGTCAGCAGGTTTCTTTTTCTTTGGTCCAAAACGTTTCTCTATGTTTCTACGTATAGTTTCTGCATCCAACTCTCCATTGCCATTATTACTGGTTGCCATGGGAACAGCAGAGCTTTTCTGAACTTCTTGTTCCTTTACTGGAGTGTCTGAAATAAAAATCAAATATGTATAAAGAAAAAAATCGAGGTATTTCATTTACGAACAGTGACCTTAACAAGAGCACCGCCTTGCGGATGCTGACGCTCATCTGATTTTTTTTTTGTGTAATAGAAATATCGTCCTACCCATGATTTTCTAAGTCTAAAAAGGGGCATCATTCTTGCAAAAAGCAGGATAGAGTTATGTTTCTTGATGTTCAGTGTCCACTTATGATGGTGAAAAACTGTTGCAAGTTTTAAAGCAATAGCTTTGATAGTTTATGAGAAAAGTTGACAAACATAATACTCAACCAAGAAAATGATTTTCTAAGTCCAAAAGGGGCAATAATTATTGCAAAAAGCAGGATGGAGTTATGTTGCTTGTTGTACAGGGTCAGCTTATGATGGTGAACAAGTGTTGCAAGTTTCAAAGCAATAGCTTTGATAGTTTAAGAGAAAAAGTTGACCTAAACATAAAACTTAACCAAGAAATCTGATATTTTCTAAGTCCAAAAGGGGCCATAAATCTTGCAAAAAGCAGGATGGAGTTATGTTTCTTGCTGTACAGGGTCAACTTATGATGGTGAACAAGTGTTGCAAGTTTTAAAGCAATAGCTTTGACAGTTTAGGAGAAAAGCTGACCTAAACATAAAACTTAACCAAGAAAACTGATTTTCTAAGTCCAAAAGGGGCAATAATTCTTGCAAAAAGCAAGATGGAGTTATGTTTCTTGATGTACAGGGTCTGCTTATGATGGTGAACAAGTATTCCAAGTTTCAAAGCAATAGCTTTGATAGTTTAGGAGAAAAGTTGATCTAAACATAAAACTTAACCAAGAAATCTGATATTTTCTAAGTACAAAAGGGGCCATAAATCTTGCAAAAATCAAGATGGAGTTATGTTTCTTGCTATACAGAGTCAGCTTATGATGGTGAACAAGTATTGCAAGTTTCAAAGCAATAGCTTTGATAGTTTAGGAGAAAAGCTGACCTAAACATAAAACTTAACCAGGCAACGCCGACGCAGACGCCGACGCCGACAACCGCTCAAGTGATGACAATAACTCATCATTTTTTTTCAAAAAATCAGATGAGCTAAAAATGAGCATATTTTATCACAGTTAAAGGTTCATAATGCCTTTATTTGAAATGTGGCTGCCACATTTTCTGCAATGAATACAAAAACTATTAATTTGTTGTTAAATCCTTTTTTCAATAAATGTTTTCTCTAATATTTGTCAAATGTTTGAACATTGATGAATATAGTAGAAAGTTTATTTAAATTTATTGTTTTTGCTTACCTCCCTTTACGGCTCCAACGGTAAATTAAAAGTAGCACTTTTTTGACTGTGTAATTATGCATATCATCTATTTGGACAGCTATTTCATTTGTTTTTAACATAAAATTTAAAGCCTTATTGGACTTTAACAAATCAGAGGATCATTACATAATACTACATACCAAATATCTAAGCTCTAGGCCTTGCGATTCTGGAAAGAAGATTTTTAAAGTTTTTTGTTTTGGCTGCCATCGCAACCAGAACTCTGCATGGAACAAAATTCTTTGAACAGTTTTAACAGAGGACCATCCAAGGAACAACCTAGCTAAGTTTCATCAACTGGTTTCATATGAGATGCTGTTTGAAGAAAAATGTGGAAGGACAATTGACGGATGGACAGAAGAAGGACTGTGAGTGATCACAATAGCTCACCCAGAACACTGTGTACTCAGTGGAACTAATAAAATGAATGGTTTCACTCACTTTTAGCTGGTTTATTTTCCTTTCCTTTGCCCGGCTTCTTGTTATCATCTTTCTTGTATTCTATCATTGACTTCACTGACTTCTTGCTCTTCTCAGACTCTTCAAAACTTTTCATCATTCTGTAACATTTCAAACAGACATTTATACAAGCTCGATAGGTAAGCTGTGAACCTGCAAACTGACAACCAGTACAGTCAAACCTGGGCTATAGTCTAGAAGTCTAAACACTACTGATTTTGCTTTTTATATAATTAATATCAACACTGTATTGTAACCCAAGAATAAATTTGGCTATATTGCTTATAAATTCCAATCTAGGACATACCCTTTTGGTGTAATTTGCTAGTATTTATAAATCAATAATTATTCTCTTCTTGATTAGGCACCAACACTCTGAAACAAGTATAACTCAAGTATTATTCATGATGTGGATACGTGACCCTTTTATATAGCAAACAGTAATCCCTTCAGAATGTTCTTCTAACTTCCTTAATTGTTACTAAAAATAGTTATTACACTTCCTTTAAAATTACAACATATGTTACTTATTTCCTGATTGTATAATGTCTGCGCAATTACATCAGATTTTTACATCAAAAGCTGATGATAAACTTAACCCCAGACAAAAACTAGAAACAAATATATATAGTAAAATAAAGCACTTCTAACAGTATAGGTTATATGGCACCAAACAGGACTACAAATTTTGGTTTCACATCTCATTTACATCGAAATAAAAACATGAGGTATGGAATCAAAATTTGCATACCTGCTGGAATCACAGAGTTACAGCAAAACCAAGTGTTAAGACCCTATTAGTCGTCTCTTTCGATCATGCAAGAGAAAGGCAGTGGTTCCAATTCTTTTCATACATAGATCGTCCCAGAACCACATGGAGCAAGGATATCTGTAAGTAGATTTTGGTAATTTGCAATTTTTCCCAATTAAGACAATATCCGAGAGCATTTTCCCAATTCCACTGGTGTTGGTGGCATTCCCAAAATGATGAAAAAAGGCCTGTTTAAAGATTTGTTCAAGCACTGTCTTTTGTCTTTTACATTTAATAACCTCTTCACAAAAGATCTTACCTCCCTTTCTGTATTTGTTTTTTGGCAGCCTGTTCAACTTCGAACAAGATTCTATCAAAATCCTGTCTAAAATCAAAGTTACTGGATACAGCAGCATTCTGTAAGTCATCCTTGTACTTATTCCTGAACTCAAGCTGAATGGCATCCAGAAATTTATCTATGTACGATAATTGAAGTATCTTCTGATAGGCAACCTGTCCAAATAAAAACACAATTGAGGCTACCATTGAAGAACAAGAGAGCCATGATGGCCCTAAATCGCTCACCCGAGTTTAGTTGCTTGCCTGAACAAATTTCTTTGCTAAAGCTTCAAAAACAATAAAGTATGTCAGTAGGTCACATTCATGGTCACTGAAAGTCAGTATAAAGATCTGTGTGCAAAACTGTAAAGGTCATTCAAATTTCAAGGCTGTATCTTCTAAACAAGAAAGTAGGTCAAGGTCACAGTCCAGTGACCCCTTATTACTTGGGGTCATCAGGTAATAATAATTAAACAGTCTAGAAAATATGATCTGAAAAATTTTTAAGTATTTTTTCCTATATAACATATATCAATTGTCCCCCGGCGGAGTGGCCTCTTTTCACCCCAGGGGCATAATTCGAACAATCTTGTTAGAGATCAATTAGGCAATGCTACATACCATATATCAAATACCTAGGTCTTGTGGTTTCAGACAAGAAGATTTTTAAAGTTTTTTCCTATACAAGTCTATATAAACCACCTTACCCACAAGGCGGGGCCATATTTGACCCTAGGGGGATCATTTGAACAATCTTGGTAGAGGCCCACTGGATGATGCTACATACCAAATGTCAAAGCCCTAAGCCCTGTGGTTTTAGACAAGAAGATTTTCAAAGTTTTTCCCTGTATCAGTCTATAGAAACCATGTGACCCCCAGGGCGGGGCCATATTATATCCTAGGGGGATAATTTGAATAATCTTGGTAGAGGCCCACTAGATGATGCTATATACTAAATATCAAAGGCCTAGGCCTTATGGTTTCAGACAAGAAGATTTTCAAAGTTTTTCCCTATATAAGTCTATATAAACCATGTGACCCCTGGGACAGGGCCATATTTCACCCCAGGTGGATAATTTGAACAATCTTGGTAGAGGCTAACTAGATGTTGCTACATACCAAATATAAAAGCCCTAGGCCTTGTGGTTTTGGACAAGCAGATTTTTAAAGTTTTTCCTTTCGGTTGCCATGGCAACCAGAGTTCTTGATCCAATTCAATTCTTTGAAAGCAGACCATCCAAGAATCATCCCTGTGAAGATTCCTTAAAAATTGGCTTGGTGGTTTTGGAGAAGATGTTGTTTAAAGGAAAGTGTGGACGGACGGATGCCGGACGGAGAGCGATCACAATAAAAAGCAATGTAATATTCTGTTAAACTGAAACTTTTCTTTTATTATTGCTAACACACACATCACACAAAAATTATGTCATGAAACCACTTTCTATCCTTTGATGGCAAAGAAAAACTAGAAATTGCTTTTGTAAAAAAGCGCCTGTCTCCCCCAATGCAAAGTCCTATAGGCAAGAAGTCAATAGGGGTCAGGAGCGAAAGTCAAAGAGACACTGATGGTTGACTGTAATAGGGATCATCTACTTGGCATGTCCAGTCATCCCGCTAAATTTCAACACTCTTGGCCTTGTGGTTCTCAAGTCACTGTTCAGGTTCCTGTGACCTTGACCTTTGATCAAGTGACCTCAAAATAAATAGGGGTCATCTACTCTGCATGTCCAATCATCCTATTAAGTTTCAACATTGTAGGTCAAGTGGTTCTCAAGTTATTTCCAAAAAATGATTTTACATGAACAGACTCCTGTGACCTTGACCTTTAATAGACTGACCCCAAAATCAATAGGGGTCATCTACTCTGCGTGTTCAATCATCCTATGAAGTTTCAACATTCTGGGTCAAGTGGTTCTCTAGTTATTGATCAGAACTGGTTATCAATGTTAAGGCCTCTGTGACCTTGACCTTTAACGGAGTGACCCCAAAAACAATAGGGGTCATTTACTCTGCATGAACAATCATCCTATGAAGTTTCAACATTCTGGGTCGAGAGGTTCTCAAGTTATTGATCGGCAATGGTTTTCCATGTTCAGGCCCCTGTGGCCTTGACATTTAACAGAGTGACCCTAAAATCGTTAGGGGTCATCTACTCTGCATGACCAATCATCCTATGAAGTTTCATCATTCTGGGTCAAGTGGTTCTCAAGTTATTGATTGGAAATGGTTTTCAATGTCAGGCCCCTGTGACCTTGATCTTTCACAGAGTGACCCTAAAATCGTTAGGGGTCATCTACTCTGCATGGCCAATCATCCTATTAAGTTTCAACATTCTGGGTCAAGTGGTTCTCAATGTTCAGGCCCCTGTGACCTTGACCTTTAATGGAGTGACCCTAAAATCGTTAGGGGTCATCTACTCTGCATGACCAATCATCCTATTAAGGATTAACATTCTGGGTCACGTGGTTCTCTAGTTATTGATCGGAAATGGTTTTCCATGTTCAGGGTCCTGTGACCTTGACCTTTGATGGAGTGACCCCAAAATCAATAGGGGTCATCTACTTTTCATGACCAATCATCCTATGAAGTTTCAACATTCTGGGTCAAGTGGTTCTCTAGTTATTGATTGGAAATGGTTTTCAATGTTCAGGCCCCTGTGACCTTGACCTTTGACGAAATGACCCCAAAATCAATAGGGGTCATGTATTCTTCATGACCAATCATCCTATGAAGTTTCAACATTCTGGGTCAAGTGGTTCTCTAGTTATTGATCGGAAATGGTTTTCAATGTTCAGGCCCCTGTGACCTTGACCTTTGACGGAGTGACCCCAAAATCAATAGGGGTCATCTACTCTTCATGGCCAATCATCCTATGAAGTTTCAACATTCTGGGTCAAGTGGTTCTCTAGTTATTGATCGGAAATGGTTTTCAATGTTCAGGTCCCTGTGACCTTGACCTTTGACTAAGTGACCCCAAAAACAATAGGGGCCGTCTACTCCAGCAGCCCTACAACCCTATGAAGTTTGAAGGTTCTAGGTCAAATGGTTCTCCAGTTATTGCTCGGAAATGAAGTGTGACGTACGGACGACGGACGGACGGACGGAAGGAAGGACGGACGGACAGGGCAAAAACAATATGTCTCCTGGGGGAGACATAACTATAGCCAGGTAATTAATATCAGACAGGGGAGGCAACTTCTCACAAGGTAGACACGTGGTAACTTTGGTTGAACCACTGATCTTTTTTAAAGGAAAACTGAAATTTGAAGCTGAACAGAGAATACTTTAATTTCTTCGTTTAATTTTTCAGCATTATTCTCAAAATATGTCAGTATTTATAACTTAAGAATAGGAAAAACTGCATGATCAATATTTGCAAAATGAAGAGCAAACTTGAACATCAGTTATGAGAGAGAAAACATACTGTAATTTACAGTAAATCAAACTTACAACATAAATGAGTTCAAACTCATTGTCCAGTTTATATTTGAGAGTAAGGGCCTCATGTGTGAACTGGTTGGTACCAGTTCTTTCCTGAAAAAAATAAGACAGCCTGAATTAAACTATATTCAACAAATACATACAAAACATTTACTAAATAAACCCCAGATACTAAACACTCATCAAAAAGTAAAATTTGATACGTTCATAATTGAATGATATCTACATGTATATAGAGAGAGATTTTGTATTGTAAAGCAAACTAATTTTCTTTTTATTTCATGAATTATGTCTTTCACTATTTAATATCATCCAAATTTACATGATTTTGAGACAAAATACACAAAAACTAGAGCTGCTTTTGAGAAAAGCGCATGTCTCCCACAACTACCTAATCATTTAGAATGGCATTTCTTCTCCATTATGTATCTAAGTCAACCATACACCTGTATCACTGGCATCAGTATTTTCGGTAATTAACGGGCCATAATTCCCAAGTGCCTGGGTCGATTTGGCTAGTTATCGAACTTGGCCGAGGACTTATTGTCAAACATATTTTGTTCAAGTAAAATTGAAGTTTGGTAAAGATCAGATGAGAACTGTTCAACTTTTGGGCGCGGACAAGATTTGTGACAGACGGACACACACAGACAGCAGTAAATCAATATGTCTTCATCAGTATTCACCTTAAACTTGGATCTAAATGGTTTCAGATACCAACGTCCATGTGATTTGTTATATTTTCTTTCGAAACCTAAATAACCGAGGAACTCCAAATTCGAACTAGCAGAAAAAAAAAGATTAAACAAAATAATGTTAAATTATGTTGTGAAAAAAAAAACACTATCTTTAAAGTTTAATAATATTTCTGATAATTAACCCTTAGGGTATTTATGTTTTCCACACATTTGGTAGCCATTACGAGATACAAGGGACGTTTTCACAAACAGTTTCTTTAACTTAATTTCGGTTAATAATTGATTATTAGACAATCAGTTCCATGCTGATTATCATTATATTTTGTAAATTTTTGTTAAATAACAAAATAAATAGGTGCATATTATTATGCCTAATTTATTTTTTTTTCTGCTGAATTTCAAATATAATTCATTCAAGGGTTAGATCCACTCCTTAATCTGTTATCAACAATTTATTGTACAATAAACTAATCGGCACAGAATAGTGTATTCATTTGAAGTTCCTCGGTTTTGAAAGAAAAGGTAAGCAATCGGGTGAACGCTGATATCTGTAAACCATTTAGATCTGTGTTTTAAAAGAATACTGTTTAAGACTTATTTGTTATTTCATTTTAAACAAAATTTAAGATGTAAATAATCCTAAATCTCTAGAAAAGGGAGGTCCGTACCCCTAGAAAACCCCTAACAGGCTTGTCTAGAGGTACGGATCCGTACCTCTAGACACTTGCTTAAAATAATAAACATAATTTTTCCTTTTGTTTTAAGATGTGGATTGTGCTCATGAATTGCTGAATTCATTTTACTGCTTGAGTAAATAAATAATGATAACCTGACCTCTAGACCCGCAGACAAGAGTGAAGAGTCTGGTAATTGCCGGTAAAAAGTTATATGATTAGTTGTCAGAAAATTGTCTTTTAATATTGGAAGTGTCTAGCCGTCCGGTAACCGGACGCCTAGCCTGCGTTGAAGCCGTCCGGTTACCGGATGGCTAGCAAATCCTAAGGGGATTTTCTAGCCGTCCGGTAATTGATTTCTTAATGAATAAGTAATGATTTTATATAGTTTTAACTGTTATTTACTTAAGATATCAATACTTACCTGTAAACAAAATATTGTGTGAATACATACCAAATACACTGGGACCCCGTTATAACGTTGTCGTCGGGGTCCAAGGTTCGAGACCCGCGGATCTAGTGGGGTTAAATTTATAATGCGGATTGATCGTATCAGCGGTATATGCAATACCCCACCCACCGGTAATGTATTAGACGTATTTTGGACGCTGTTTTATGTTAATAAGAAAAAAGAATCGTATAAAGTTTAATAAACGGGACATTTATTTACCTTAAATGCTACTGAAAAATACATAAAAAGAATTATAACGCTGTGTCATCTTCTCATTTTATCGTGATTCTAAAAGAAAGTTGGAACCGTGTATCCCGGAAGTAAACATATATAACACTGTGTGAGGAGTGTGCGGTCGTGAGAATTACATATGCAATGCAATTGTACTTGGGGTTTATGTAACTAAAAGAGAAAAAACGCAGACAGTCTTGAAAAAAATTAATTTTGAATACATGAAGAAAATCGATAAATATGATAGAAAATTGTTAAATCACCGTCGTTAATATACGATATTAAAAAGGGAGAACATTCTAAATATGGCTTTCAGTGCGTCGAATCTTCGTTAAATCTGATGAACTGAGTGATGACTACGAAAAACCGCTGCATTTTTTTACAAAACCGGGCCTGTTGTTTAATTTTTTATTCACTCAAATGTTCATGTCATCCACTTAATTGGTGCATACTTATACGGTTTGATAGTTGACTGACCAATGTTACATGCTTGTTATGCAAACAATCTAATTTTGACATGGTACTGATTGCCTAATTGTCAAATGTCTACATGTATTCAAACTTTAACAAAGGCGATACGCAAACAAGTAAGCTAGCAGACAATTATTGATTTTTGTCACAGTTGTCATGGCAAAGGTGTTAAAGTACAGGTACATGTAGTTTTAACGCTGGTTATGATCAAATTAAATAACTTTCCTTTTTTATTTTTTTTTACTCCCGAAAATTCCGGAGCCAAGAACCTACCGTGTTATAACGAATACCGCGGTATATCGAGTAGCGTTATAACGGGTTTCGAGTGTACATATTTTTATCATCTCGAATAGATTACCGATTTTTTTGGCTGATAAAACGAATATCATATTTGTATACAAATCCGTTGATATTCTAAGTGATGTTTTTCTAACGGCCTAAACTTTAATTCTTAAAACACAAATTTAAGAATATTTTTTGGATGAATGGAAAGCTTATAAAACAAGCAATTAATTAATTAATTTTGACTATTATTTCCAAATAAAATGGATTAATTATGAACGCTTAACTATTGTTCTTCTAAAAGTTTTGAACATCACACTGCCGCTATTGAAATTAAATGTCATTTAAAACAGTTATTCATTTAAAAAAATATTTGAATACTAAAATGTGAAAATTGTAAATATTTCAAAACTGTTTTAATTTTTAAAATCCTGTGAAAAAGTTAAAAATTTCGATCGCATAAAAACATTGTTTTGCCCACCACCAAACGAACAGACTTTAATAAGTGACGTCATGGCAATCTTGCCAATATTGATTTTGACAAACTTTTGTTTAATCGGCTGAATAATGCAGTGATTTATTCGAGACGATTAAAAGTAAATCTTTAGTATCAAAGAGCTATAAAAATATTTTATACTTCTTTGTTAGTATGTATTCACACAAAAAATTTTTTGCAGACAAGTATCAATGTCTTTAGTAATTAACAGGTATCAGTAAGTTTAATCATTAGGAAATCTATTACCGGAGGGCTAGAAAATCTCCTGAGGATTTTCTAGCTGTCCGATGCAGGCTAGGCGTCCGGTTACCGGACGGCTGAACACTTCCTTTAACAGGCTGGTAACATTGCCCGATCGGGCTTACGACACAAAAAGTAGTATTTCTTGAAAAATAATGAAGATATTTCTTTCAAACTTGGTCCATTTATTAAGCATAGCAAATGATACAAATTAGAATAAAAATAACTTGGTTGCCTTCAGGTTTGGTAGAATTATTTCCCCTTTTCAGATTTTTATGACGCATAATCTTTGAAGTCCAAAAAAATATGTTCTATTAGAACTTCTAATGCTAAGTTTAAAACAAAAAAGGGTTCAATGGCTTTCTAATGCTATAAATTATTGCGCTGGTAAATGAATGTATACATTTTACTCTGCTTTCACTTATAACATTATTGAGAAATGTTAGTTCTAAAAACATTGCTCATACATCTGCACTAGAAACAAAGTATTTACCCTAAATACATAGAATAAAGGTATTGGCGCAAAAGTTTGGAGCAATAGAAAGCCATTGAACCTTTTCTGTTTTAAACATTGCATTAAAACATATTTTTTTGGACTTCAAAAAATATGCGTCATAAAATACTGAAAAAGGAAAGTAATTCTAACAAAACTGAAGGCAACAAAGTTATTTCTATCTTGATAAGCATCATATGTTATGCTTAATAAATGGACCAAGTTTGAAAGAAATATCTTTATTATTTTTCAAGAAATATTACTTTTTGTGTCATAAGCCAGATCGGGCAATGTTACCAGCCTGTTTAATATTACGTTTATTTTTGTAAATATTTTAAGCATAATTAGATCTCACTGTTCGAGGCATATTGAATATGAAATTTTAACTGTGATTTCCGGTAGTCACCGTTATTTATTTACTCAAGCAATATGTTGAATCTCAAAGGCAGTGGCTACGATTACGGTACCGTAATCCTAGCCTCTGGTTCTAGGATTACGGAAGTTCCGTATTCCTAGTTCCGTATTCCTAGACAACCCTATGAGCATAGGCTAGGATTAAGGAAGTATTTAAGAGGCATCAAATATATGTTAGGACATGCATAAATGACGTTGTAAAATTACTTATTTCACTATTATTTCGTGCTATCGATCCGCTGTTTTGGGTTAGTATAATCTTAATGGTGGCACGCGGAAATATTATAGAATTATCTATGTTTCATATATACCTGCAATTTTTGTCATCAAATCAACACAAATGGTCTTTAATAACATACAATATGGTTATAAATAAAAAAATCAAAGTATAGAATATTGTTTTAAACCTAACTTTTACCCTCATATTTCTATAATATTTCCACGGGCCCCAATTAATATAGCGTTTAAGATTATACTAACCCAAAATGGCGGATCGATAACACGAATAATAAGGCAGGCATCAAAAATCGCTATTTTAATAAAGTGAAATAAGAAGTTTACAACATCATTTATGCATGTCC
Organism: Mercenaria mercenaria; assembly: GCF_021730395.1. Taxonomy (NCBI): domain Eukaryota; kingdom Metazoa; phylum Mollusca; class Bivalvia; order Venerida; family Veneridae; genus Mercenaria; species Mercenaria mercenaria. Next base: position 17,656,912 of record NC_069370.1, on the reverse strand, counting down.
TACAAAACATATTTTTGATGTCTCTTAAATACTTCCGTAATCCTAGCCTATCCTCATACTCATAGGGTTGTCTAGGAATACGGAACATCCGTAATCCTAGAACCAGAGGCTAGTATTACGGTACCGTAATCGTAGCCACTGCCAATCTCAAAACGTCCCATATGCCACATAAGAAATTGCTAAATTATCGATATCTACCTGCAGAATCACAGATTTGATTAAAGAATTCACAGACTGTGTGAATATCTGTGATGTTCCTTGAAAATACCAAAGAACAATGCCGCCCTTGCTGAAAATAGTAAAGAAATCTAACATTTTGACTACTCCTTTGGTGTTCGTCGTGGAAATCCCCGGAAATTGTAAAATACCCGGAAGTGACGTTTGTAACTATCATACCCCAACTGAAGAATAACGCAGACAAAGAAATCGAAACACTGCAAACCATTTCATCGATTTTTTTTGTCAATTTTTAATATGAAATTAGGCGCTGCCTATCTGACGGGAAAACCTAGTGATAGTGATACGGATTCTTTCTTTTTTTCTGCATTAAATTGTTCTTTCTGATATTTTCTGTTCGGCTTTCAGTTTTGACAGAAAGCCTGATGGTTTTGCTATTGTTATAAAAATAAGAAGGGGAAATGTTTTAAAAAGTTTTGTTTAAATGAACATAGATCTAATCATTTCTTCAAATGTATCAAGACTAGACAGACAATGGAAAATAGTGTTCATGAGTTAAGGTAACTTGACAGGGAAAACCAAGATGGCGTCACGAAATTAGGGTTGGTCACATTATTTACTCTTATAGACTATATGCTGCTACAGAGGTCTAAAGATGCATTTTAATCATTCAACACACACATAAACACTTGTAAAAATGCATTTAATTTATAAAAATACAAAATCAAATGTTCTGAAACTCACCATGAAATCTAGTCAATTTTTGTGCGTATTTTGCGGAAAAGTTATGTATCCAAACTGAAAATAATTTATATCCTCATATGTTTAGATGTGTTCTTCAGGTGCTCCACCTATGAACAAAATAACTTATCCACTGAGTTTTATGCTGTTTGCTCTGGAATTTCATCAGTAAATTATAAATTTCTATATTTTACACCCGAAAATGTTGAAACCTGCTGGCAGTATGAGGGACGTTAAAAAAATTCAAAGTACATGTAAGTTTACTTTGTCCTTATTTCTGAGACTTTACATCCTCACATATTAAGAGTTTTGAGTGATGTGTTCATTTCTTAGTAATTCTACATTGTTTCCATTTAAATTTTATTAAACATTTACAATCTTTTCAATCTGTGTCCTAGTTCAAATGTGTTTGCTACTGTTTGAATAACCCTCAATGTCAAAACTTTACTGACTTGCATGGAAATCTCATGGAAAGCATGTATCTTAGGCCATACTAAATTAATATATGTTTAATGTAATTGATAAAGTACATATTCTTGATTTTCTGTTGCTTCCCAAAAATATAGAGACAGTTTAGATAAGGATTTCTTCATTTGAACATGAAGAGTCATAAAAAAATAATGTAATATACCCAAAATCAGCTATGTTTTGGTTTATTTTCCATTCATAGGACTGGGTGAGTTTTACAATAAACATATTTTTGAAATTGCATAGCCCCTTGTTACTGAATTTATTTGCAACAAAATATTGAAATTTATAATTTACTGATGAAATTCCAGAGCAAACAGCATAAAACTCAGAGGATAAATTCTTTTGTTCATAGGTGGAGCATCTGAAGGAAATATTCAAACATATGATGATATAAATTATTTTCAGTTTGGATACATAACTTTTCCGCAAAATGCGCACAAAAATTGACTACTTTTCATGGTGAGTTTCAAAACATTTGATTTTATAATTTTAAAAATTAAATGCATTTTCACAATTGTTTATGTGTGTGTTAAATGATTAAAATGCATCTTTAGACCTCTGTAGCAGCATATTGTCTATAGAGGTAAATAATGTGACCAACCCTAATTTCGTGACGCCATCTTGGTTGTTCATGTCAAGTTACCTTAAAGATAATAGTGATATTTGGGTGCACAGAATCTAGTCCCAAAATGCAGCATTAGTTGTACTGATGATAAAATAGAGAAAAGTCGAAACTTCACATGTCGCTCAACACGACAAAAACGAAACTGTTGCATAAACCCGGACAGATAACGAGGGATTTTTTACCTGTCACTTTTTTATATCTGCAAATTGTTATCATTTATTGTTATCAAAATAATGATGCTTTTGCTGAAAACTTTACATAATTCAAATTTATATTTAGTAAGCTAATTTTAACTCACACGAAGTGAGCGCCGGAAAGGGATATGTAAAATGGGGGCTGTACGAACATTGATAAATTCGAACACTTTGTCATTTACAAAATTTTCCTCATAGTTTTATATATGGTGCAACAGTCATTCAAAAGTGACCCAATATCAGCCCTTTATGTGTTGTCAGTGAGCATGCGTAAAACACACTCTTCTTCAGTAGTTTTGGATAAATATTTTAATGCAAGTCATTTATCTATACATAATATTACCAATTTTGTTTCTTTTTACAACGATCATGCCTTTGCTATCAATTTGTTTCTCTGATAAAAATTTCTGAATCCGGGAATGCACATATTCTTTTCAGTTCATTTGTTACAAACAAATAGTTTCTAAAAACGACAAAACAATTCAAAAACTAAAACAAAACAATTTACACATTATGCCTGTGTAACATCACATTCAATATCATCTTGTTTTGATATTCTTTTGTAGTATAGATACCGGAACTTACATAATCCTGCTATCCTAAACACGGACTATTTTAATTCTTTTAAATGCCATTATTGTCAAATGACATTCTTTTAGGACAAATTGTGTTCCACCAATACAGCTATGGTAAAACTCGTGTATGTGAGAATGACAAACAACCATTTACTTGTATATTCTTATTTCAAATTCATTGTAAAAAGTTCTTGACCAGAATTTTATATATAACACAAACACTCTTGGTCGAAATTCAATTTAATTTACCTAACTGCTAACAGTCTGGGACCTTTTTTTGAATATGATTAAGGTTAATTTCTTAGCTTGATAGGGATCGTAGTGAGCCTCTAAAGTTTATAGCCAACATTTTTTCCAAGTGTAATTTTACTAAAACTCTAGTCAATGAATTGACTTTTAGAAAGTAGTTGCAATGTATGTGAAAGATTGTGGAAGGGAGGGGAGATAAGCAATATCGATATATGCTTTTCCATGCCTTCGAATATTTTGTTCAAAATTTACAGACAGAACATTGGTTAACTATAACTTATTATTGATTTGTGTTCCAGTAATTAAAAAAAGTGTGATAAATATCAAGAAAAAAAATTAAATTGGGCCTAAGCTGAAAAAAAAAAAATTCAAGCAGTCTACGAGATTCGAACTCGGACCTCGCGCATGGAAAATATGTGCGCTAACCACTGGACCATAGAGACTTTTGACATAAACGTATGATAAAATTATGTTTATAAATAAATTTTGTTAGGACAGCGTGTCTATATTCGTTTTACATTGACCTTTTTGAAATTATTGGCTTTTCTACAATCAAATAAATAAATAAACAACGGTTTTGTTATTCAAACAGTGCAGTAATGTAGCTTACTGTAAGTTACATCATAATTCATTATTGGAAACAAAAAGCGGGCCGCTTGAATCATCCATAAACTCGTTTCATGAAGAAACCCGAATAACACCGATTTCTATTGATACCGCGAATTTTCATCTCGATAGAATAATTAGTTTTAATAATGCGGCGCCCGATCGTTCATAAGAAATTTTATTTTATCAAATGTCGTCCTGAAAATTATTTATTGCGCAAGCACGGCAGCAGGTCCGGTAGAATTATGGGAGAACAACAACAACAAAACCGGTGAAGGTATAGAACTTATTCCCAAGTTGAACGGTATATAGGTTTACTTTGACATATTTACACGTACACATTATCTATAGACGGAAAAACCTTCGGTTTTCCCGTATTAATAGGCTGTATAATCCAAGGTAAAAAATTTGAGAAATTAAAAGAGTTGAAAACATTTTTAATTTTATATTGGGAGGTAAAAGACTATTGCGAAAAAGGGATAAATTTTATTTCAGACTAAAGAAAGATAGAAACAGCAAGTCTAGAGCAACCTTTGTTAACCTGAAAAACGAGATCAAGCGACAAATTAAATTATCTTACAATAATTATATAGAGTACATTGTAGGTATGAAAGAACTAGATGAAGAAAAAGACACCAGTAACAGCAAATTTAATACTAAAAAACTTTTCAGTCTCATCAAAAATTCTAAACAGGACGCCGCGGGAATCGCATCATTGTTTGATAAATCTTCAGGTACCACCAAAACAGAAAACAACAAGATGGCTGATATATTAAACAGACAGTTCCAGTCCGTATTTACTCCCATGTCACCATTAACAGTCTCAGTCTTGTCATTCAGCTATTTGATAGCAACATTTACCCTAATCTAGTTTCTACTTCTTCTTTAGAAAAAATATTACAACTAGAAAATGCTTTTGTAAAAAAGCGCATGTCTTCCCCAAATGCAAAGTCCTATAGGCAAGAAGTCAATAGGGGTCAGGACCGAAAGTCCAAGAGACACTGATGGTTGGCTGCAATAGGGATCATCTACTTGGCATGTCCAGCCATCCCGCTAAATTTCAACACTCTTGGCCTTGTGGTTCTCAAGTCACTGTTCAGGCTCCTGTGACCTTGACCTTTGATCAAGTGACATCAAAATAAATAGGTTCATCTACTCTGCATGTCCAATCATCCTATTAAGTTTCAACATAGTAGGTCAAGTGGTTCTCAAGTTATTTCCAAAAAATGATTTTACATAAACAGGCCATTGGACCTTGACCTTTAATAGACTGACCCCAAAATCAATAGGGGTCATCTACTCTGAATGTTCAATCATCCTATGAAGTTTCAACATTCTGGGTCAAGTGGTTCTCAAGTTACTAATTGGAGCTGGTTATCAATGTTCAGGCTTCTGTGACCTTGACCTTTAACGGAGTGACCCCAAAATCAATAGGGGTCATTTACTCTGCATGAACAATCATCCTATGAAGTTTCAACATTCTGGGTCGAGAGGTTCTCAAGTTATTGATTGGAAATGGTTTTCCATGTTCAGGCCCCTGTGGCCTTGACCTTTAACAGAGTGACCCTAAAATCGTTAGGGGTCATCTACTCTGCATGACCAATCATCCTATGAAGTTTCAACATTCTGGGTCAAGTGGTTCTCTAGTTATTGATCGGAAATGGTTTTCCATGTTCAGGCCCCTGTGACCTTGACCTTTGATGGAGTGACCCCAAAATCAATAGGGATTATCTACTCTTCATGACCAATCATCCTATGAAGTTTCAACATTCTGGGTCAAGTGGTTCTCTAGTTATTGATCATAAATGACCCATCGGACCAAATAACATCACAAGTTCGTTTGTTTGCAGGTGACACTGCTGTATATTTAGCAATTACAAACATGCCTGACTGCCAAATTCTCCAAGATGATTTAGACAAGCTGGTCAAATGGGAAGAAATTTGGGAAATGGAATTCAATCCAAGTAAATGTGTTGTTTTAAATATAACTAAAAAGAGGCAACCCTTTAAAATTTCTTTTAATTACAGGTTACATGGAAAAACATTAGAAGCAGTTGACAGCGCCAAGTATTTAGGAGTGAACATATCAACAGACCTATCATGGAATAAACATATAGACCAAATTCATAACAATGCTAATAAAACTCTTGGCTTCCTTCGCAGAAACATCCAGACGAAAAACCAAAACATCAGAGATGTTGCCTACAAAACACTAGTTAGACCACAGGTAGAATATGCCTCTTCTGTGTGGAGCCCTTATACACAATCAAATATTACCAAAGTAGAAAATGTTCAGCGTAGGGCAGTCCGTTGGGTAAAAAACAATTATTCTAATTATGACAGTGTCACCAGCATGCAACATGAACTTGGTTGGCAGACATTACAAGACCGAAGTGACATGGCACGGCTGACAATGTTCTATAAAATTGTGTACGGTTTGGTGGCAGTACCGGTTCCATCTCTCGTGGTGCCCGTGAGAATGGCGCGCCACATGCACCCCCTTTCCTTAAGGCAAATTCACACGTCTGCCGGCTATTATAAGTATTCCTTCTTTCCCTAAACAGTCGTTCTTTGGAATAGCTTACCCAGTACTACCGTCCTAATATCTTACCTAGATGGGTTTAAGCGTAGTCTTAACCCCTCTCTCATTTCAAACCGCCCCCGAGTACCGGAGACAGTTGTTTTTACCAGCTTTTAACCTATAAATACATTCACCTTGTATTAACACTATCTCACTTTTATTCATTCTCACTATTTTACTTTGAAGTCAGTCTTCTTTCAATGCCCGAAAATAAGTTAATTTTATATGATAGCCGTCCTCAAGCCTTTCACAACGCTGAAAGAATTTTTAAAATCGGACCACTATTAAAAAGGATATGGCAATTTGAAATTTAAGAAAATGGCTGATCATGGGGGCAGCCATTTTAGTGTATTTATGACGTCATTTACACACTGCTAAATTCTTTATTTAGCAAATACCCTTTTAAATATATTAATTTCACAGCTTTCTTGTGTGTAAGATGTAAAACATTGTAATTTCTTTTATTATAACTGGAAAAAGTAGATAAATTAATTAACAGAAGTAAGTAAACACAGTTCAAATATGTATCTAAAAATTCAATAAATCCGCCTTTTTTTTTTGTTGCCATAAAAACAAAATGGCCGCCATTTTTATCAAATATTTAAATGCTCATAACTTTCTCTTCTTTTAAGTCGATTTTTTAAAATTCTTTCACTTCTTTAAATGATTTAAGAAATCCTAGCAGACGGAATTATTATAAGAACAACATTGCCTTTCCCTTTAAACTACTTTTATTCTTGCACTTGACGCGCACCTGCTAGTTTACCCGAAAGGGGCTTAAGCAGTATGAAAATAGATAGATAGGTCAGTATAAGATGTTTTACTTCTAATTTCTTATTCTCTTAAGATAAGACAAGATTTATTTTGAAACCAAAATTTATTTTGCAATCTCTAATGTAGCTTTTATTAGTTTAATTTGCTTTGCAGATTTCATATATGGATATTGCTTTGTGTCAACGCTTTGGTCCGATTACCGTATCTAACTTTCAGGTACACCATTAAACCTATGTTAAACCTAACGCTAACCTTTAGTCAGTATATTGTATCTGCCGAAGAGGTTAATACCTTTTTTGTCTGAGGAAGTGGACATAAAGATTCATCGTCTCATATATATGAGTTTTTAAAGTCATATTCATTCTTGGGAACAATCGGTTTTATACGGAGAATGGCGGAAAAGTGAGGAAGTCGCAGTCATTTTATTAAATATATACTTCGCGGTCATCATTATAATATTATATTTATTAAACTTTTATAACTTATAATTAGTGCATGAAAGCAAACTGTGACCTATGATCTATACGATAGCAAGTTATATTTATATGATTTTAACGATTACATGTCAATGTCACGAAAGAGTAATTATTACACAGATTTTCACTTTCGATTGTGTTTCATTTTGTTTCTTATTATTTTCAAGATGTCCTTGATTTAATTAATTAAACACAATTTTTAGGCTATATGATATCTTATCAGGCTTTTTGTTACATGATTTGTCGGGTTTTTTTTAAAGAGAGTGAGTACACAAGAAGGTACGGTGTACAGATGATTTGTTATTTGTGTTAAACAAGATGATAATAAACACTGAGATTTATAGTAACATTTTACAGGCAAATCAACTGAATTTTTTATGGTATTGAACTTTGGCGCCGTGTACAGATAACTGAGATATTAAGAATTAATTATGGAATTTAATGAAGGAATATAATTTATTATAAAAAAAAATGAAAGAAAAATCCTTTGGAAACATAGAACGTAACCAAGCAACATAATAGCAGACTCAGGTATATTGAGTCTGTTCATAAGAGGCGATGAAGATCAGACTGCGCAGCATATACTTCAGAGATGTAAAAGGGATGACCAGGAGCGAGCTGCGACTTGGCCGATAGATACCTCAATCCACCAGAAACTGTATGGAGGCACTGAGGATCTGCGGCAAACCACAAGTTTCATCGAGGCTACTGGTCTGACAGTGTATTCGCGAACGACAAGAAGAACGACAAGAAGAATAAGAGGCGATGAAATGTGCAACACGTCTCACGCTCCCGAGCACTGATTTAAGTGGAATTCTATTACAGTAAAAATGACTGTACCCCATTATCCCAAAGGCCCAGAAAATATAACAACACTGGGTCCAGTTACGTCTTTTAAAATTTTATTGCCATAAAGGTAATTTCAGCAGAATATTTAAGATCTATCTCACTTTGTAAATGATCTATTAAGTTTGTATGCATAAAGAAATGAAAAGGCTATTCTCTGTTCTGGAATGTGTAGTGTTTTTGACTAAGCGTGGTTTTGTTTATGTTATGATTTTCCTATCTAAAAAGGAATTTGCTCGTTTGTGAATTCTAAATATTTATGTACACGTTGTGACTTTTTAACTGGAATGAGGACGTAAATGAATAAAGGCATATGGTGGCATAGAGCTATTTCATTGAACGTTTGAAGTGTTATTACTGAGCATTATTCGATTATGTCAAATTAGTGAAATATAGCATAATTTCTTTTCCAGAGTATTTTTCAGCAACCGCTCGCTGGAATTCTGTGAAACTTCAAAGAAACTTCACTCCCATGACGAGATGAGCGTATGTTCTTCATGATCCTGTCGGATGATTTTTCATTGAGATACTGCCATTTGATAATTCAACATGTGTTTACTAAAGTGGGGATTTCCTAAGCAACCATACTTTGGGTGGCATCGATAATTGCTTGTTCACTTTATGGCGGCCACAGAGGTCTAAATTTAAGTAAAAATTTAAATGTTTGACAATTTGGTAGAAAATATGAGACAGAAGGTTGTATTGGTGACTGTAAATTCAATTTTAGTGTGAGTAATAATAACAACTTGTTTTATGTTGAAATAGTAAAATGAATGATTTCTGAGGTTCTCCCTATTTGCAGATACTATGACATCGCAATTAAGTTTGCATTGTATCACTCTGTTTTGTTTGTTTTGGGTTTAACGCCGTTTTTCAACAGTATTTCAGTCATGTAACGGCGGGCAGTTTACCTAACCAGTGTTCCTGAATTTTGAACCAGTACGAACCTATTCTCCGCAAATAACTGCCAACTTCCCCACATGAATTATCAGAGGTGAAGGACGAATGATTTCAGACACAATGTCTTTTATCAAAGAACATACGCCCCGCCCTGCATTGTATCACATTTGAAATATTTGAGCATAAAATCAAATGCATTGTATCACATTTGATTTTATGCTCAAATATTTCACACTTAGAATCAATGGAATATAGTAAACTCATGTCCCATTATAAAAAAATATGCGTTTAAGAAGACTGTTTATGGCGAAATCTTCACGATTTAACGGAGTGCCAAAAATGCACAGTAAATAGCACGTCCTGAATGTTTACCCCTTTTCAGTAATATAAAAATAAATTGGAAGTTCATGAAATAAGTTTATCGCCTAGGCCAGTATTATACATGATCATATAAAAGAACTGAGTATAATGGATTCGTGTCCATTCTGATTTGAATGTTGACTGCCACCATGAAGCATAGAATTTAGAAGGAAATGAGACAAGCAGAAGGAGAACATTACTGTACTAGAGCATAAATTTTCTCCTATGCCAGTCTCAGTACAACAAATAAAGAAACGGCACATGAAAGAATTCTATACTTTAGGTGAGTACAACATATGATCCTATAACAGTAATGATGGAGATGATTTCTATATCGATTTAGGGTATGCCAGCGTAATAGCAAGGAAGTATAAGTGCACCCTTATACTCTAACCTACTACATACACCCCCTCCATTTTAAAATTCGTCCTCGAATTCCAGAGTTTGAACCTCTGTGGGAAGTTCCAAGGTGTCCATTCATATCTACTGAGTTATTTACGTTGGGCTCCAAATGTAACAGGCTGATAATACTTCAAATCTGACCGGGACTCGAACCCGGGACCTCTCACACCTAAGGCGGACACTACCACGTCGCTGTAAAAGCTAGTTCAATAGCAAGGAAGTATAAGTGCACCCTTATACTCTAACCTACTACATACACCCCATCCATTTTAGAATTCGTCCTCGAATTCCAGAGTTTGAGCCATGGTGGGACGTTCCAAGGTGTCCATTCATATCTAGTCATGAGTTATTTACGTTGGGCTTCAAATATAACAGGCTGATAACACTTCAAATCTGACCGGGACTCGAACCCGGGACCCCTCACACCTAAGGCGGACACTACCACGTCGCTATAAAAGCTAGCTCAATAGCAAGGAAGTATAAGTGCACCCTTATACACTAACCTACTACATACCCTGAGCCAATGTAGTAATCATATCCTATAGTGCATTTAAAGGATCATATGTTGTATTTACCTAAATGAATAAAATTATTCCACGTGCCATTTCTTTATTGTTGCTTATATCCCAGATAAATAAGGGTGTAGGTTCTATGCTTGCTGGATACTGAAAACTGTTTCATACCCGCAGTCAATGAAGAAATCACCCTATACTATGCTTTTATCACATTATTCATGTTGTAACTAAGCAAAAGGAAAGAAGTATTCAAGTGCAGTTTCTTTATTTCTGCTAAGATCTTAGTTAGACAAGGCGTACATTCAATGTGTATTGTATACTGTAATCATGTGTATACCCTGATCAAATGAATAAATCATTACAGACATTGCAGTTCCTTGATCCTGTGTTTTACTAGGCAATAGGGATCAAATGATTTCATGTGAAGTTTCTTTATTGTTTATATATTGGACAAAAAAGAACGTACATACATTCAATGCATACGATCTGAGGTTACGGAGCCTGCATATCACAGAAACTGTCAAAAGACAAAATTGAAAAGCAGGCACCATATCCAAGGGTGATTGTACAATTCCCAAAGCTATGAAAGCGGGAGTATTGGAACCACCCAGGCCAAAATGTTCAAGCTGAAAACCGTCTTAACAGTACCAATAGCACAACATAAAAGTTGTGCTGAACGATCTGAGAAGATCGAAATATAACAGCCCGGAATGTACGGGGAGACTTTTATATATTGCCGCCACACGGCACAAACAACGCTGCTGTGATAATAAAATAGAAAAAGTGGAAACTCCAAAGGTCACAAACACGACAAAAATGAAAATGTTGCAGGCTCGGTTTGACTGAGCCTGTTCGTGGGATGCAGATGTGTTCATGGAACCTTCAACGATGCACTAGTGTATAATTCTATTAAAAGCGGCGTTTTGGTCTCCAGTTAAAATAATGGGCTTGCCCTAAACGAGAAGACAGTGGGCAAAACTAAACAAAATGGAATTAAGAAAGGGTTCTGATGTTACGGAGCCTGCATTACCAATGGAAGTTGAACAATATTCTAGCTAGGGCTTATTAATATGTGTTAAAGGTAAAGGTAAAGAGTAAAAGTAAATTTTATTTATCGACGCTTCGTGAAACAATAAACATAAGCGCTGTAGAGCTTTTGAGCGACCATATTTTTAACAACAGTTAAAATTAAAACCAGTTATACCTTACCCCCAGCAATTTGCGATAAAGTGTCTTGCCCAAGGACACGCTGCAATGGGAGTAGCCAGGAATCGAACCCTGGGCCTTCACCTCAGTAGGAAAGCGTCCACAAATACGTTATATGCCTTCGAGGCGTGTTGTATAATGTAAACTGTTGCATACCTATAACAGGCTGATAATACTTCAGCCCTGACCGGGAATCGAACCTGGGACCTCTCACACCTAAGGCGAACACTCTACCACTTCGCTATAAAAGATAGTGTAATAGCAAGGAAGTATAAGTGCACCCTTATACTCTAACCTACTACATACACCCCATCCATTTTAAAATTCGTCCTCGAATTCCAGAGTTTGAACCTCTGTGGGAAGTTCCAAGGTGTCCATTCATATCTACTGAGTTATTTACGTTGGGCTCCAAATGTAACAGGCTGATAATACTTCAAATCTGACCGGGACTCGAACCCGGGACCTCTCACACCTAAGGCGGACACTACCACGTCGCTATAAAAGCTAGTTCAATAGCAAGGAAGTATAAGATCCCCTTTCTTAATTCCATTTTGTTTAGTTTTGCCCTTTGTTTTCTCGTTTATTTTAACTGGGGACCATACTCCGATTTTAATGGAATTACTCACTAGTGCATCATTGAAGGTTCCATGTGTACCGCCGTATGAACACATCTGCGGATGTTTCTAAATTGTTTTTTTTTTTTTTTTTGTAGTTGTAACATTTGTTAATATTGAGTTCTGCTCAACCTAGAGGTCGTGGACAGTAGCATGCATTTCCACTACCGCCCATGCACAGGCTAAATCAAACCGAGCCTTCCACGTTTTCTATTCTCTAACTAGAAAATTGAAATGATAAACAGGTCTGCAGCATAAGATTCTGTAGAATAATATAAATTTCATGTAAATGACACTTGTATTTGCTAGACAATCTACACCATAATCAAAGTATATTTTAGTAGTCAATAACCAAAGGGATGCCCGTTGTGCTTTTGGCGGGAATGCTCACGTTGGGAAATCTATATTTAGACGTGCCCCAGTTACACCCAACATATAAAATTATGTTTATTGTTCAATTAAATGATATTTCGTTGGTCCAAGTGACTTAACTTTAAAGCTTAGTATAAGAAAACTCTATCATGATCATAGTTACAGAATGACATTCTGTTAGTGCAATAAAATCCACAAATATTGAAGAATTTCCCCAAAAATTGTAATGTTATAAGCGGCTCACAGTAGGTTATTTTTGGAAGTTTGTCATGGCGAGGTTACGTTTTCCTGGCCGTCCTGGCCATCGTTTTGATCGTTTAAGCCTTAAATACTTCGCAGATGACATAAAGAACTCACAGGATCCATCTTTGGCATTCTTGCCACAATTCCAGCGTGGTCTGAAATCATTCAGGGACATCGTTGGTTTGTCAGATGAGGTGAAATTTCTTTGCATTTGCAGTGGTCTTCAAAATGGCCGACATCGCGAATAAAAACAACTGCATTAGATTGAAAAAACAAACGATTTGTATACGTAAATGATCTAAAACTGGTATTACATGCGTTCCTTTCATGAACCCACATTGTTGATGTGTAGTACATCTACCTTAGCTTCTATATTTGATGGAATATCCGATTTTAATATGAAAATACCGGTGCATGTCCTGATGCAACTGAATCAATTCAATAAACTGCGTCAGTAGATATGGCCCAGATTAAACATGGTCTAAAAACAAACATTTACTTGTGTTCAAGGGTCATTAAGTTTCAGAAATTTGTAAAGGTTGACAAGATATTTCGAACACGAAATGATAAAACCGCCCATATAATGCACATTTGCCTTCAGTCATGCCTTTTTTCCTTCAGTAATAATTTGGGTACAATCAAAAATCCATTATTTTCTCAAATCAAATATAGAAAAATTTTAAAAAGTTAATATAATTTTGGTTAACAACATGTTCACAAAGTTCAGCGTGTTTTTATGTTCGTGGGTTGTTCCTAATACAGTCTTCGTCGTAACTGGGTTGCCCGAAGTCCGGGACAAGTAGATCCTGTTTCGGGCAAGCCAAAGTTTTCAGGTGGTTGCCCGAACGGACAAGTGCTTTTTCCGAAATTTAAATCCCTTAATTTCCACAATAATTACAAAAAAATTTCAGGAATCTGAAATGAACATCCTAAATACTAGCTTTCGTATATTTATGCATGAATTGATGACTTCACATTTGCAATATATAAAGTCACTTTACAAAATTCAGAAATTACATCCCTATGACTGGAGTTTACCCGCAAATCGTAAAGATATCAAAACGTCATGCCAGTAACTTTCCATTCCTCGAGCACGTGCGACCTATCGTATCGCCGTTACTTTTGTTTATCGACACGTACACAAAAAACGCGTATAGTGCATTCATTTTTTAATATAATCGCTTCAAATTTTCAACACCGCTTGTGAAGCGATACAGTTTGAATTCTATAACAATTTTAATAAGATATCGACAGAAATGTAGGCAAAATTCTATAAAAACGATCGAAGTTTCATACAATTATTTGTAAAATTTCAAACAGCGCGATCTTAATTATTTATTTATTTCTAAAGGTAAATAAATAATACTTACTATGGTCATAAAATTCAGACTTTTGACAAGAAAGTACAAAAAACAGAATTAAAAAATCTTAAATAATGAAAAAGCGGCAGCAATTTAAATACATCGAGTAAAACAGATTTCTGCAAGTAGGGCTGAATAGGTTACGTGACCTCGTGAACGTAAATAAAAAATTGTTTTAAAATAAAGCAGTGTGATGTCGCTGTGGTTTTTAATAAGTTTAATAAGTAAAGGAATCTTTGCACATGTCTTTTTTGACTCCACACTATGTCAGATATTCTTTTCAAACAATAGCGTAAATTCCTTGAGGGCAAATAGGTCACAGAGGTAGGATATCTATTATCGTTTGACACATTTACCTGTCAGTTTATACAGGATATTGCACATTCGCTTTTAAAAAAAATTAAAGAAGATACTTTTTTACTGATTTCTTCTCAGCAGTTTAAAGAACCGAGGCCGTACGATCAGACAGTGATGTGTCACAATGGCGCAAAAACATGACGTAATGCCATGACAATCTCGGGCAACTATATCGCTTTGATCTCCACTTCAAATGCCATGATACCGACACACTTCTTTTAGCTCTTTGAGGGGGTTTTAACTGATGATGAAAACAAGGCCAATTACTTGTTTATCAACAGAATAATTGCCGATAATTGTTAATGTTTTTTTTTTCGCTTTAAACACGGGTGGGTTGATGATGATTATTGTGTCCATATTTTTTGGACACGTTGCCCCGGACTGTGATATTTACTTGATAATAATGATTAAACTTTTTTGGCCATGCCACACCAGAAACACAATTATTTTTGGGGGGGGGGGGGCTAACCAGACTGATCCATTACTGCAGTTAAATTTGAACAACTACACTATATTTTAAAGGCCCTGGATTAAAAAAGTAAGTTTTAGAAGGGTAGTGTAAATTTGAACCCCACACCTGGCATATAACTAGATACTGGTATAGATTACACTTTTTTCCTACAGTTTTCTCCAATAATTTCTGTCTGCTAGTTACTTGAATATTGCAACATGATTATCCACTTATGTTGGCTTAGCCAGCCCATCGATAGTGTGGGTAGGTTAGTTGACTACCATTTAAATAAATGAATGTTGAATTAAGCATAAACCAAAATACATCATATTTATAAACAAAATGATTTCGGGCAAGTAAAAATGTTTTCGGGCAAGTGGTTTTCTTAACTCACTTGCCCGAAAGGACAAGTGCTGAAAAAAAATTAAGGCGAAGACTGCTAATATCTGGACTATTTAAGAAATGAAAAGATTTTTTTCCGGTGTTTATGCGAAATGAACGACAGAATAGGATCGGCAGATCAATGAATCGCTAGCGTGATTTATGTTTAATATGCCAATCCTATTCTGTTCTGACCCCAAAAGTCAAATATGAACAGGAATCGAATTTAACTTTTTTTCCCACTGGCAAATTTTTGCTAGTGCCATTTTTTTTCCACTAGCAAAATGATTGGTTGACTAGCAATTATTTAAAAGCTGTTTATGTGCTAAATTTATTAAGTTGTTTTGTTGTTGCAGGGTTCGAATTTAGCCAGATTTTCTACTTGCATTTTTTCGCAAGTGGTATTTTTTTTAACTTGCTAAATGAAAAAACAACTTGCATTTTCTGCGACTTGTCACTTTATTAGAACATTAACAGAAACATCCACGTGACGAGTCCATCCAATCGTACTTGCGCTATATAAATAGTAACTTATTATAGATTACCAAAAAAACCACTGGATGCGGTAAACGTCATCAAAATTGGCGCAGGTACTTGTCAGCAGTTGAAAAGACATGCACACGCGACATGTATCGAGTGTAAACTTCCGTTTACGATGAAAGAGTGCTCCGAAATTCGTTCTGCAATTGACAATGCGCTGCAATGACCGCGAGTTGTTTTAAAGAAAGAACAGTGTAAGATCGAGACGACTATTAGAATTGCACATTATTCGGCCAAAAATTTTCACTCGCAAAAAAATGCTGGTGTCTGAAATCTTACCTCGCAGTTTGAAATTAGCACTCGCATTTCGCGAGTATGCGAGCTTAAATTCGAACCCTGTTGTTGTTTATTTCACGGTCCGGACAGCTGGTAGTTGAACTAATCCGTCACATACAGTTTGTTTTATAATGTGACAGTCAAACTGTAACGGTGGCTGCAAATGTCAGAAATTTTAAAGCAGCCACTCAGCGACAGTAAGCTTGTCTAGACAGCCGGGGACTTTCTGGTTTGCGAAAGTACGATACAAACCAAAGTACTCAGTGATTCTTTGGACTTTTGGCTGGACTCGAAAGTTATATAGTTTTGGTTTTTCTTCAGGTCACTGTCCTTGTGTTGCTAGCATTTTTGGACTCTCCACGGGCCTTTTTGCACGAAGAAACTTGTTATTTTCCTCTCCATTTCCGCAGAACTTTGCGAATCACCGACCAAAACGAAAATAAATATTGTCTAGACGCTTACTTAGATATCCAATAATTACATTTGTATAAAGCGACAAGTGTCTACAAGCGGTCACAAGATTATCGGTAAATTAACTACCCCAAAGGAGTTTTTAAAGAGAAAAGGACATTTGAGCGAATTCCACAATTTTTTAACGTGATCGCGAAAATATTTGAGTGCCATACTCGCATTTTTTTATACTTACTCGAATTTTGCAAGTAAGCGACTGCTAAATTCGATCCCTGTATGAAGGGGTCATTATGACCAACTATCATATCACTTGCCATTTTCGACAACCAGCCAGTCGTATTTTGACAACCATTTTTCGCAAAATCCTCACGGTGTGCAAACTTTTTTGTTTATATTTGTATTTTCCGTTTCGGTTTGGTTTGAGATCGAGGCAGTGACAGGGTTTTCCTCACTTGCAGAAGACAGAAAACATGTCATCTTTTGTTGGTGAGCCATTTTTGTTGAATGGTTTGCCGTATAAAGAGACGTGGAAGTTTATCTGATATTTAAATCTAGAACACAGTCTACCTTAAATTACTACTTTATACCTATGTGCAAATCGGTACTTACTTTACAATATTTGGTACAAAAATTTGCATCACCGTTATTTCGACCGGTAATTAAGTTGCCATCAATGACGCGTTCAGAATTATTTGAAGGTCATTTTGAAAATCAGTGTGCTAAAATGCACAGAATTGTGCGTCAAGGAAAACCCTGACAAAAGAACAAAAAATGCCGAAAGAGCCAACATAAAGCAGTCTTGGGATAATACCCTATCACTTTAGTGAAGCTTTTAGTTTTATTTTGGCTTAACTGAATTGGGTATTTAAATATATGATACTTCATGATTTTTACTTGAGTTTGGTTACCATATGAATATATTTTAGTCCGAAGTTTTCAGCAATTAATTTGGAAGGTTTTAAAAATCTAACTGAAGTTGGCACGGTTGATCCACATTAAGATTGTTATGACTGTTATTTTTTTTATAAATTGTGAATGGGTCCTGCACCAGAAAAATCGTGAAAGTTAGCGTCATTTTCTCAAAATTGTGAATTATTCCCCCTTAATTGTGAATTTTTTCAATACTTTGTGAATTAAGATGTTGTGATTGCTTATCATCCAGATGCTTGATTAAGAAATACTTCGTCCTCAGTTGTTACTGTTCACTTTCCATTCGACCTCTGATACACTGTGTTATTCAATGGGGTGTACGAACAACTGTGTAATGAAACCATTTAAATGATTCGTACCCAATTTGTACCTAAACACACTAAGAATTAACGTTCAAGGATCAATAATACAGGGTGACGAACGTAACAAGTCTTGATCAATCGGGTGCTTTTCCTTGCAGAAGTTGATAACAAATTTCTTTAAAGTTTTTCAAGACTGTTTTTACATTTTTCTACTATTTTGAGAGATTTTTACACCCATTGTGAATGGGTGCAATGGACCCAATTTGAAAATTGTGAAAGACCGTTTGCAGTTGTGAATGGGTCCGATTTTTTGTACCACTTATATAAGGAGAAAAGTCGCTGTATGAAAATGGTGAAAATGCAAGAACTTTTAATTACAACTAATCATATCATTATAGATGCTATAGTAACAAAAAAGTTATCCAGTAGAGAATCTTTGTTGACAGATTTGTTAATTATGTCAAAACTTTCCTTATTGTAGGATGATGAATTTGAAGGATTCACATTTGAAGATGTTAAAGATGGTGAGAAAAAGCTCAGATTATTCAATAAAGAGCAGCAGAAGAAAAAGGAGAAAGAAGA
This sequence comes from Mercenaria mercenaria, assembly GCF_021730395.1. Taxonomy (NCBI): domain Eukaryota; kingdom Metazoa; phylum Mollusca; class Bivalvia; order Venerida; family Veneridae; genus Mercenaria; species Mercenaria mercenaria. The sequence goes on along the minus strand of NC_069370.1, from coordinate 17,638,394 downwards.
GCAGTCAGCTGAAACAGGAGGCACTGCGTTGCCACGGGGAACCAGGCTAGGAAGTGCTCGTCTATCTCTGGAGTCTTTACCAGCACCAGAAAAAAGTAGAGTGAAAATTAAAACAGTTGAAGGAAAATCATATAAAGATTTAATAAAAGATGACAGTAAAAGTCCAGGAAAAGCTGGGATTCATCCTGTGAAAATAAAAGGTGCAAAGATATTTGATCACCGGAAGAAACCAAAGAAATTCAAACTGGATTATAAACATGGCCTTCATGATGTTCATACCCCTGGAAGTAAAGCTAAAAAGTCTGATATGGATATGGCAAAATTCTTGCTTGAAAAGGCAAAACAGGCAAATAAATTACAAGAACAGGCTAAAGCGCGCCGACTGGCAGCTGCCAGAAAACCCGTCCAAGTTCAGAGGAAAGAGTTTGTATTACCAACGCAGAGTTCACGATCATCTCGTGTCATTAAACCTAACAAGAGATTTTTGGAATCTGATTCTGTTAATACAACTGTGATTAAAAAACCCAAACCAGATGAAATATCTGAAACTACACCAGAAAAACTACCAGGCAAACCTGTAATTGAAAGAAAGAAAAGTTTGGATAGTTTCCGTCCGAGTTTTAGCGGCAGTCCAAATAGTATTGGTTTACTTGATCAACCTCTTATAGTTGATGGGAAAAGAGACAGGAAACCAAGTTTGAAATTGCAAATGTCGGATGACGAGTCTCCACTATTTTCTCCAACAAAGTCAGCAATGACAAGTCCGCTGGCAGCTCCTAAACTTGGAACCAGTCTGTTTTCACAGTCTCAGTTCCAGAAAGCATCGGAGAAACAGAAATTTAGCATGATGGGTTTTGGCACATCAAGACTACATGGGACGTCTATTGTTCAGAAAGCCAAGTTACAACTTAACAGGGCAGCTTTGAATAAATCTAAAGCAGCGTTAGCAAGGTCGCTGAAAGCAGAGATGAAACGTGAAGCCCAGTATGCCGAACAAGCTAAACAGCTGGAAGTTGACACAGGTCATCCCATGACAGATGATACACCAGCTAAGGAAAAAGGTTTGTTACTTGGTATTTCTTCAAGTTTGCAGTGTCAACATGATTCATTTTGAAGTTTTAGTCCTCAAGCAATAATTATAAGAACTATAACTAGTAAAAAGTTTCCTTCCTATTTTATTTGTTGCAACAAAATTTCCCCTTCCATGAGCCATGCCCCGTGCCCCCTCCAAACTGAAAAAAAACAGCATTAAAAAAAGAAATGTTGCTTGTAACATCAGGATTCTTACCCAAAAGACATTGACTACTTTAGTTTGTAGACAAAATCTGATTTGGATATTTCATCTGTTTGTTAAACTTGTGTGTGCATGTCTTTTGAGGCAGTCCATTTTTTCTTACAGATGATTCCTATATTGGTTTATCATAAATATTGAAAGTTCCTATATTGGTTTATCATATTGAAAGTGCAAGGAACATCTGACAAAATTCTTGGTGTGAATAATTACAATGCTGTGAAAAGTTTGTTTTTTTTGCATAAATTTATACAGATTATCTCTATGAACAATATATTTAGAACTTTTTGTTGAGATTGTAAGGGATAAATTGGGCTCAATTTTCAAAATGAAATTGGTCACCCTTTCAGGGAAGATTTATGATTTGTTGCTAATGTTTTATGTGAATTTTTGCAGAACTTTTTTAAGCGTGAAAAAAATCTTTGTTTCCGGTAACATGCTAGAAAATATTAGGGTAGGTAGGTCTGATTTTTTTTTTGTGGGACTTTTTGGAAATTATTTTCATGTCAAACAAGAAATATCTTTAAAAATGATGGTCGGCGAATTGTAATGAGGAAAGAAGTTTATGAATTTTTCATCCAACATTCATCTTTCATCTAACAGTTTTCAAATTGCAAAACTAAACACCGCACTTTAACAATTTAAATGGTTCTCTTTTAATTTTTCGCAAAGGTTTCGTAGAGTTGCAATTTTGTTTCGTTTATCCTTACGTAGACGAATAATTACAGCAGTAGTTTGATGAAGATTCATGAAGCGGTTCATGAGAAGAGGTCATTAAACGTGTTTATATTTTTAGCTAAATTGGTCCCTATCCCCATTTGTAACAAAATAGCAGGAGACCTTACAATATTGTTACACGTCGAGTTTGATAAAAATCCATTACATTTTAGTGGTTAATGCGAAGAAAGGCATATCTACTTTTAGCTATAGTGGTCCCTAATAGGGCCCAAGTTCCTATATAAATAAATTTGGAAGAGGACCGTATAATGATGCTCCAGACCAAGTATGACAAAGATCCACCAAGCTGTTCATGAGACGCTGTATAAAGGCAATTCTAGTTTTAGATCTAGCAGCCCCTAAAAGGGGTCAAATGTCCCAGCTGAACAAAGTTGGCTGCAGGCCTAATAAAGATGCTACAAATCAAGTTTGATTAGAATACATGAGAAAAAATCAATTAATGGATTTTTTTATTTATTATTTTTATTTATTTCTAAAATAGGCCAACTGATCCCGCTATAACAAATGCATATTCGCTATTCATGAATCTTTGGACAATGACGTCACACCTATAAAAAAGTGGAGGTCAAGCAAAACATACATTTGTAATTATTTCAGTATTTCTGTTTCATAAGCAAAGTTTGACTATAGTCATATCACATAGATAAACTGTATGCAGCGTACCTTCATTTCAGTGTAACGAGATTCAGTCATTATATAGCATATATATAATAAAACAGATTTCAACTGAGTTCAATATTTGCATACCATACTAAAGAAAAATATTCATATATAATAAATCAGTTAAATAATTTATAACAAATATATCAAAGCAAACAAGTAGTCATTTTAATATGCAACCTGAATAAGTCACAAAAGCAAGAAACCTTTTCATATACAGACGACAATTGTAACAAGGAAAATCTTTTAAAAAGCACTTCTCTACATAAGACTCTTATCACACCCTTATTCATGTGTTACGCAGACCGTATTCAGCTCTTTCTTTAATTTGATATATGTTGGTATTGAACAGGTTTTTATCATATTTATTAAACTTACCTATCATTTTGAGATATATCAATATTCTTGCTAAATATACTGAGCCAAAGTTAGCTTTAAAACTGTGAACAGCGTCGTTTAGGATAAACGCTTTGTCTACATTTCACTCAGCGTAGCACAATCAACAGAGTGAAAGAAATTGACACTCCCGTCCAATCAGGCAGAGTGTTGCATAAATCTTCCATTTTGATAAATTATCTATAATGCGTTATCAAGTAGTTTGATTTGCAAACTGAAGTCACGTGGCATAGGTAACGAAAACGAATTTAGACGGCGTCGCCAAAAAATGAATACAAATAAGAGAGCTATGCCTTTTGAGCATCTAACATCACTGACAATGTTTAAAGCATAAAAAGTGCAGTTTTGCAACTTTTTAGCTAGTGCTCAAAGGTGAGCTTTTGTGATCGCCCTGTGTCGGTCGTCCGTCCGTCCATCGTCTTCGTCAACTGTTAACACTCTAGAGGTCACAATTTTGGCCCAATCTTAATGAAACTTGGTCAGAATGTTACTCTCAATAAAATCTTGGATGAGTTTGATATTGGGTCATCTGGAGTCAAAAACTAGGTCACCAGGTCAAATCAAAGGAAAAGCTTGTTAACACTGTAAAGGCCACATTTATGAATATATCTTCATGAAACTTGGTCAGAATGTTAATCTTGATGATCTTTAGGTGCAGTTTGAATCAGGGTCATGTAGAGTCAAAAACTAGGTCACCAGGTCAAATCAAAGGAAAAGCTAGTAAGCAATTTAGAGGCCACATTTATGACCATATCTTAATGAAACTTTGTCGGAATGTTAATCTTAGTGATCTTTAGGTCACCGTCAAGTTTAAATCTGGGTCGGATGGGGCCAAAAACTAGGTCACCAGGTAAAATCAAAGGAAAAGCTAATTAACACTGTATAAGCCACATTTATGACCGTATCTTGATGAAACTTGGTCAGAATGTTAATGTTGATAATCTTTAGGGCAGGTTTAGATCTGGGTCGGGTGGGGTCAAAAGCTAGGTCACCAGGTCAAATCAAAGGAAAAGCTTGTTAACACTCTAGAGGCCACATTTATGACTGTATCTTCATGAAACTTGATAATCTTTAGGTCAACTTCGAATCCGGGCCATGTGAGGTCAAAACTAGGTCACCAGGTCAAATCAAAGGAAAAGCTAGTTAACACTCTAGAGGCCACATTTATGACCATATCTTAATGAAACTTGGTCAGAATGTTAATCTTGATGGTCTTTAGGTCAATAGGTCAGGTGAGCGATACAGGGCCTTAATGGCCCTCTTGTTTTAAAAAGTTGCAAGGCCATAAAAACATTTAGGGCTGGCCAAAAATTTAGGGTAGGTCGGGATACCAGAAACAAACGTTTTTTTTTACACCATAGCTGTCACTTAATCAGAGTTCAGAACTAAAAATTTCAATAAAACATGCAAGAGGTTCTACCGGGGAACTACATTTGGCCTCTAATGTATTATAATGTCCTTGAAATGTACTGTTAGATGCATGTAGGTTACCAGTATGTTACTGACTATTTCAGGCAGTGAAAAGAAGCGACTAAAGAAGAAGAGTTGTGCTGTTTGTGGGAAGAAAACGGACCTAGTTGTTTGTTACGACAAGATTGTAGCCTGCTTGTCTTGTAGAAGATTTTATAAAGAATGTAACTGGTTGATTAATGCTGGAACATTCACCAGGCCACACTGTATGCAAAATGGTAAATATACTCAGTTTATTAAATTTAGGTATCAAGACTTGTAACTTCCCATATTTCAGCTTATGAACAGATCTGAACTAGAAGTTTACTTGACATGGGTTGACAAAGTAAAGAAATACAGAACTAGTAATCTCTGCTGGTCTGGATGTCAAGTTAACTTTACAATTACATTATTTGTTTCATAATCAAAGTTTAATTTTGAAAAAAAATATTCAAGACCTTAAAATCATGCATGTCAGAATATGGAAAGGTAATTTTTTTTGCAGTAATGTCTACACTTCTACAGATGTTAAAACTTTTATTCTGTTCTGCAGAGCTGATGAAATATAGTTCATTAAAAGCTGAAATGTCATGGGTGATCATTATTAAGGAGAAAAAAAAAAATTTCAGATAAATGCAGGTTGAAGCCAGACAAAGTAAAGTGCAGATTCTGTCGAATAAGGAAAGTGCTTCAGGTCGGTTTTCCACCAATAGCTCAACTGACTGAGCTGTTCAAAGATGAGAATGGTGTAGAGAAACCCACTACAGTAGAAGAACCACAACAGACAGAGGGCATCGCTTTCCCGCCTGTGAAGAAAGCGGTTAAGAAGGGAACACCGTTACAGTCGCCTGTACCCGATACACAACCTTCCTTTACTACACCGCCTGTAGTACGGGAAACATCAGACAACACGGTAAATGTTAAAAGATTTATTGATGATAATATGTAAATGGTCTCATTGCATCAGTGTATAATCCAAATTGACTGAAAATTTGACTAGACTTGATTCTTTAACACGTAACTTTAAACTTTCTAAAAAGCGTCCAATAGAATGGGGATTTCTGTGGTTCGGTGGTTATTGTAGCTGACTTGAGCCCGGCTAAGGTTGTCATATGAAGAAGGCATTCAGCTAGCTTGAGGAAAGGTCTTTCGTCCAACCTAGTTCATAGATACCTGTCCATACATATTATAATGCCCTTGAGGACTCATGGGGTCTCCCCGTAAAAAGCTTGTGAGTTGCCATAAATTGTAATAGTGTGACTTTGATAAATTGATATGTAATATAATGATAACTATGTTATTCAGAAAAACTACACATTTCATTCCTTTTTCAGCCTTCAAAAGAGCAAGAGTTGTCTCCCCTGAAAGCAGGTGAAGGGTCAGAGAAACGACAGAGGAAGAAGAGGGCATTTAAAGAGTTATTGCGAAATAAACAGGAAAAGGTAGAGGAAACGGAGCCGGTTCATCAAGGTAAAGATATAAAATCTATAAGAAGATGCTTGGAAGCTTTGAATGCAACTAAGCAGAATAAGACTGTTGAGTCTGTTAACCTTTACCCTGCTTAATTTCTACAATGTACTGGTCCATCATTCAATTTAGGCAATACCATATATTATTCGAAGGGGTGTTCACGGAAAATTTACTGACTGAGTAGCGAACAGTTGCAGACTGTTGGAATGCAACCAAATAAAATAATGGCAGGTTTAATTGAGTCAGTTCAACAGAGGTAATGAAAAATGCAACACGTCTTATGCCTCCTATTCCTGAAATCATGTCTGTTGCTGTTATTCGTTATAAGCTTTTGTGATGTCATAATAAAAAGATTGGGTATTTATGGATATAATTGTCAGATTAGGCTTGTTTCATATCTCAAGAGCTCTTGCTTTCATGTTCCAACACTATAGGTTAGAAAATTTGTTGAAACCTCTCATAAAGGAAATGATATCATACCATATATTCTCTGTTTAGATGAATGGAGCTGAATATCAGCCCAAAAAATCTTAAAATTCTGTTTCTTAAAATGTTACTTCATTCCTCAACATTTATTTAAATTTTGCAGAAAAACCAGCAATTCAAGAGCCACCACCTGTTGTAGCAACTGGTAGTGTTGAAATCTCCCCACGTGGTGGTCCGGGGCCGAGAATTAAACACGTGTGTCGTAATGCTGCAGTTGTATTGGGGCAACCACTAGCCACATTTCCTGAGAAGTCTGAATTACGACTGAGTGCCCTACCAACTAAAGATAAAGTACAGCTATGGAAAAAGGATGAAGAAAGTAAAGCAGGTTTGTGTTCACTGTTGAGCCTTTCATAGAGATACACATTTTAATCTTCTGTGCTCACTGTTTAGTGAGGTCTCTGGGCTGGACAAAGTATTTGAAGGTAAGGCATCCTGCAGGATGAGCTGCTTAGAATTTTCACTCATTCAGCTGCAATTTCATCTCATCTTGCAATTCGCTACTGAAAAAGGAATTTTAACCACTGTTCTGTTTAAAAGTCCTTTGAAAAGAGCAAGTATTAGAATTTTATCGTGGACTATTGTGCATCTAGCTGTTGTGATCATAATGCAATACAGTAACAAAAAGCGACGGATGTAACAGTAAGAGTTGCAAACAATAAATCAACTTCTGTTTTCAGTTGTTGAGATGCTCGGGTTTTTCTGTGCCATTGTTTTCATTAAAATTTATATTATAGTCAAAATCTCACTTGTCTGCCAAAGGTTAATTTTTACTCTGTTTTACTATTGGATTTTTCGTGCCCTGTGTTTGTGTTCACTGTAAAGGTTTGTGTAGAGAAACACATTTTAGCCCTGTGTAAAGAGTTAACAAGGTTGCTGTATAAGCTACTTGAAGTGTCAGCTTTATGATGATTTCTCTGAGTATTAAAGTCTGACTTGCCCTGAAAGTCCAAAAATGTCTAATGCTCTGTGTTTTATACTGACGTTATATTTTACTTCAAGGTTTTTCTGCTTTACTTTTGAGAAGACGATTTTGTTTTGGTAAAAGAAATTCATTTCCCACATACACGAAATTTATGCAATTAGGAAAAAAAAACTTGTTTGATTTTAAATCCTGTAGCCAATGAAGATTCTGATGACGATCGACCGATGGAGGAGATAATTCAGCAGTCCGGTGATAGTGTGGTGATTGTGAAGAAATCGCCAGTGAAGAGCAAGTTGAGCAAGAAACTGACAGGGGCCGGTGGTCTACATCTGTACAAGAGGAGAATGAGATGTCGGCAATGTCCTGGCTGTCTGAGACAAGACTGTGGAAAATGCCGGCATTGTTTGTAAGCTTGCATCTTTTTTCCTTCTGTAAAAGTACATTTTATTAGATAATCAAGAAGTAATTCTGATGTTATTTTATGTTCTTCAGTGCTCCAGCTAGCTATTTACAGCAGGGCGCATCGCCCGTTCCGAAATTCGTTCCGCCCTGTTGCCCCGCCAGGCACCCTGCCCGTTTTTACAACCATTCATTTCTTTTTTAAGCCAAACTTCCCTTTTTTGCCTCAGTGATTATAATACACTGCTTTATTGCCCCCTTTTTATCGGGTGATACACGCCGGGGGGCATTGACATAATAACAAACAATTACCTGCTGTGCCCGAGGCAGACCATGATATTTTAGACTGCTCCACTAGCAATTAAACTAGCATTAAAATCACTGAACCTTAGTGTTAAAACAGTTTGCAAACCAGTCTGAAATCATTGTCATTTCGCGCCACCTGTCAAAGTGTACTTTCGTTTTCGGTAATATAGTCGTAAATACCCCTTTATACATATCTGAAACTTAAGTCCAGACAACAGACATTTAAATCTAATTAATAAGAATTGATCACAATCAAATTTAAATAGGAAAATATTTTGATTTTATCTTTTTACAAGTTTTTGAAATCGAAAGTAGGTTGTCGTCTGTTTTGTGAAATTGCCGATTTTTCATGAATATTTCTTTGAAATTAGTTTACTAAGATGTAATGACAGGGTACACTTTAATGTCAGATACTGTAAAATGCTGTTAAACAGTCTCTGCATCTTAATAATTTTTCAAAAATATTGTTTAAACTGGACATTCGACGACTTTTAGAAAAAAGTGTAACCATATCCGGATATAAAATTTTGGATACCCGGAATATGTCTATTACAAGTGCTAAACTTGCTTTTAGACTGTTGTAAGTTAAAAACTTTGCCTGATTTCATTTATTTAAGTGGAAGTTTAAACTTTATTTTCTGTATATAATATGTTGCAGTATAAATTTATAAATATCAAGTAGCCTACATGGAGAAGATGTGTACTGAAATTGTAACAAAATAGGCCTAAACACATAGATATTGTTATTCAGTATGCAATTACAAAGAAATGTTACAAGTTGAAAATCAATGCCAAGTAAAATACAAACAGCAGAATTTTTAGTTAATAAATAGGTACATTAGAGATGACAGACATCTATAGCCTAATAAAAGACCATACCTAAAATGTGCCAAAAAAATGTCTAAATTATGCCAAATTCCATGCCTAAAGTATGTTAAAATGAACTGTATGTATGGACCAGTTCTATTTTTCCCCGGGGGAGCACGGTCCCAGACCGACCACCACCCCAGAAGTGCCCTTTTCAGTGCCAGCACCCTGCCCTTTTTTAATCCTAGCTGGAGCACTGGTTCTTTATATGTTTAATTGACTTTGTATTGCATATGAAGCGCATATTCATCTGACAGTGTCCGACAAATTTATAATCTTACTGGTAGCCCAGCATTTTTTTGTAGTTGCCGAAAAATTTAAACCCCGAAAGTATAAACTTGCTCTATCCGAAACAGACTTACTGAGATGTGAGAATCAAAGGGGTCTGAAACAATGTTTGGTTAAAAATTTAAAAACATCAAAATAAACTTGTGTGTTTGTTTCCAGTTCCGCATACACATTCCTGTCATATTAGTCTAGGTTTTTTTGGAAAAGGGGCCCTGGTCAAATTTGGAATTTTTTCACATGGTGAATTAGTCAAAATTAATCATATTAGTTTAAAACTTTATTTTCAAGTTTTATGGTAAGCATTCAGATGCATTAAAAAATTTTAAGTATCCCGAGGTAAAATTTAGAGAATTTTTTTTCCAAGTTGCTGGTTCTAGACAGACCTTGCAAAAAATAACTACTACTTTGTCATGTTCAAACTTTTGTTTACACTCAGTAAGTTTCCACGCCAATAACAACTTAATTTTCCAAACAATAGAGTGACTGTGTGCATTGGAGGGGAAAAATCGGGTCGCGAAAATATGTGACATTTGATTTTAATGGTGTAAAAACTATCTGTCAACACGTTTTCGTTGCTTTGTTCAATAAATGGTAATGTATTTATGTGTTTTGAGATGTTTTTACGTACAAAACATACAATTTTCTGGCAGAATCATGTATTTAATTTTTGCCGAGGTGCAGACGGTCATGTCGCTAAAAATAGAAACAAGTTGGTTTTTTCCAGTATTTTTTTGGATTTCATTAGCGAACAAAACAATCAAAATTGGATATAAGTTGGGATTTATGGTCAGTTGTTGTGTATTGCAAATTATAATCGAGGAAATGACCAGATGTTGATTTTGTAAAATATACAATGACCGGGCTACTAAAGCTTTAAATTTATGGTTGCCCGGCGGGCTTACGTCGGGATTTTTTTGGTAGCCTGACGAAAATTTCTGGTAGCCCGCGGGCTCTGGGCAATGGATTTATCGGACACTGGAATCTGTAAGTTGTGGATACAGATTCTGTTTTCTTCGGCCTCATTTTAAACGCATAAAGATACAACTGGAGATTGTGCAATGAAAGAGTTGAAAGTCTTAAAAATTTCATCAGTGGTGGGCCTATTTAATCTAGGTATTAAATACCCTTACTTTTGATTAATTGCTTGGTATTGCTAAATTTTATTGCTATATTATGTTGTTATATTTTGTAAAGTATTTCATATTTTCTATATTTATAAGCTGACGTTAGAAAACCAGTGGTTCTACCCAAATGTATTTTTTGTATTGCAAAGTGTTGATCATCTGTGAGGATGTATGTCTTTCAGGGACATGAAGAAGTTTGGGGGTGCTGGGACGATAAAAAAAGCTTGCATGTAAGTGAACATTTTAATTGATAAATCTTTTTATCAATTTCAATCTTGTATAATTGCAGAGATAAAACAAAATTTGGTGGAGCAGGAGTCCTAAAACAGGGATGTTTGTAAGTGATCTGTGTAGCTTGTAGTGCTGTGTATGTGTGTTATGTATCATTTTATGCTTACATATCTGCGTAGCATATAGTGCTGTGTATCTGTGTTGTGTATCACTTTATACTTTTTACATGATTCAGACATGTGATTATTTGTTGTGATGGAATATGTGATATAAAGAGAAAAAATCCGTAAAACTTGCATTCCTAGATTAATAATGCATATATTCCGCGTCTTTCCCATTTTTCACTTCTTTCCATTAGCAGTTTCTTGTTTCTTGCACACTGGCTTGTGTTTTCTGTGATTTTACCCATGATGACAAAACCCATCTTGTATCCCCCATTCAAGGTGACTCCAGTGCTGTTAATAACAACTGGGGAGATGTACGCAGAGTTTATGTTGAATGCAAAAAAAAATCAAATACCTTGATAGTTCCTTAAAGTACTTTTCTCTATTCAAAGTAAGGTAATTAACAAAAAAGAAACTACATCACGCTACAAATGATAAAACTAAACTTGAACTTCGTTGTGTGTTCTTGAAACATATTGACTTTACCTAAACAATCTGCACTTGTGACCTTTGAAAGATTCTTTCATTCTCTCACCAGTTCAGTAAAAATGTATTGTCTTATTTTCTACCTTTCCTGCTTGTGTACTGTTACTGTAAAATCATTTAATTTTGTAGGCATGGGATTTCGTGGTTTTGGTCAAAACAGCAATTTTTTGGGGATATGAATTCGTGGATTTTAACTTTGAACATAAAATTAATGGGAATTTTACTTTTTCATTGTGATTAATTTTCTTGGATTGACGCAACCACGAAATCCACAAAAATAAGTCCTTCACGAATATTAATGATTTCACAGTATGCTTGTATGTTTAGATGTTTCTTACAGTGTTGATGGCATCTTCTTTTTATTTTTATATAGTGTGGATCTTGGGTAATCCTTTGTTTAGCTTGATTTAATGAATGGACAAACCTGGATACACTTCACATTTAAAATTCAGTTTTGGTGCTTAACCCTTATCATGCTGGACATGATTGATTCTGCCTGTACGACCAGTGTAGATCCGTGTAGTCTGATCAAGCTCTGCACTGTTTGCCATTCAGTCATTATCTTTTTAATAAACACCCCTTTTAACAGTTAATGCTACTGTCCAAATTGAAAGATAGACAAGTTAATTATAGAAATTTAGCATAGTAAGGGTTAAATATACTTACGAAAATAGTGAAGACTAGGATAAACATAGCAGTTCCAGGAGTGTCCATTTCTACAGTTTTCTGAAATTTTGTTTTCTTTGAAAAAGCTTTGAGGCAAAAGTATTTTGATGTAGAATGTTGTACTATCTAATTTACATAGTAGCCACAGAAAGAAAAGAAAGGTGGGATATTGTCAGAATGGGAAATGAATTGCAAAAAAAAAAGACCAGAAAATTTACATTCATATTAGAGATAAAAAAAACCCAACATATTTTGCTATCAATTTTTTTGTTGTCTTAATGTAAGTTTGGTTTTGCTAGTTAAAACATGGCTTGCTTGATAGTAATAATAAAAACTGTAAAAATATAGCAGTAGAGAATCTGAAAAGATAACTTGTACTTATTTTCTGAGGCTACCCTTAATGTAGATAATACAGCTCATTCTTGTTGAAGAAAATATTTAGTCTTTTCTTAATGTTTTACTATGCTCAGATTTCAGGTGACAAGTAAGCTTTTCAAAGGGTCTCACATTTTTAAGTGTATTTCAAATACACAGTTAAAATGTCAAAACATTGTCCTTTAAAATTGATGAATTTTATTTATAAAGTTGTAATTATGTCTCCCACCACACAGTGGTGTGAGAGACATATTGATTTACTCCAGTCTGTGTGTGTGTCTGTCACAAAGCTTGTCCGCACTCTAAGTCGAACATTTCTCATCCGATTTTCACCAAACTTGAACAAAATGTGTTTGACCATAAGAACTCGGCCAAGTTCAATAACTAGCCAAATCGGTCCAGGCATTTTGGAGTTACGGCCCTTGCATACCAAATATCGGTCTTTTACTCTTGTCCGCTCTCTAATTCGAATATTTCTCATCCAATCTTCACCAGACTTAAACAAAATGTGTTTGACCATGAGACCTCGGCCAAGTTTGATAACTTGCCAAATCGGTCCAGGCATTTTGGAGTTACGGCCCTTGAATTATCGAAAAATTGGCCTTTTTACTCATGTCCGCACTCTTAATCAAACATTTCTCATCCGATCTTCACCAAACTTGAACAAAATGTGTTTGACCATGAGACCTCGGCCAAGATTGATAACTAGCCAAATCGGTCCAGGCATTTTGGAGTTACGGCCCTTGAATTATCGAAAAATCGGCCTTTTTACTCTTGTCCGCACTCTTAAGTCAAACATTTCTCATCCGATCTTCACCAAACTTGAACAAAATGTGTTTGACCATGAGACCTCGGCCAAGTTCGATAACAGGCCAAATTGGTCCAGGCATTTTAGAGTTACAGCCCTTGAATTACAGAAAAAATCCGTCTGTTTACTCTTGTCCGCTCTCTAAGTCGAACATTTCTCATCCGATCTTCACCAAACTTGAACAAAATGTGTTTGGCCATAAGACCTTACCCAAGTTCGATAACTAGCCAAATCCGCTCAGGCACTTTTGATTTATGGCCCTTGAATTACTGATTGGATCCACTCATCCAGACCATCTAATTGGATCCACTCGTCTAAAACATCTGGAGAAACTAACATTTTTCAGAGGGGCAGTTGTGGGAGACATGCGCTTTTCTCAAAAGCATCTCTAGTTTACAAATGAATGAGTAGACATCTTACATTTCTTAATATGTGGTTCATTTTCTTTGCGTTCTTTCTGGCTAATTTGTTTGTGATTCAAGTAAAAAAAAATATGCTTATTTACTGAGAAGTTAGTATTGAATATGAAGTCTGTTTTTGGCCAATTAACAAGATATATACAATGACTATGGTTGAAATTTTTCAGGGAACGAAGATGTTCCAATCCGTTAATCCAACGTTCAGCTACAGAAGCATTTATTGTTGAAAAGAAGAAGGATACTGTTGAATCTAGAGTAAACAATAAACAGGTGTGTCCTGAACGGACCAGGGATCGGCCAGAAAGTGATTTAACAGAAGGTCATAGTGAATTCACACCCAGTGCTGGTCTGGAACCAGTCATTCCTGGGTCAGAGGTCACCCCGACTGTGTCCGGACTTGAAACACAGACTGGTACTCTTCTAGAGGATGAGACACAGTCAAATAACAATATTGTAGAGAAACCAAATGAAAATATACCGTCAATCAGTGAGGAGAAACCTCCACCTGTGCAAGCAGGTTCTCAAATGTTTGGTTTAGAAACGAGGCAGAAAACAGCTGCCAGGGGTCAAGTGTCAACTTTTAGAGGTCAAGGTTCGGAGGTGAGGAAGTTGACGTTTGAAGAACTGCCAAATTTCCAGTTAGAAAGAATATCATCCAGAAATAAGGAACCTGGAAAGATATCATCTAAGTTAATGAAGAAGTTGGAAACACAGCAGAAATATTCAAAGAAGGAAGGAGGGGTAAGTTGTTTTCAGGTTTGAGGTTGTGCCATCTTGTAATTGTAAGCAATATGTACTTCCAGGCCTTTTTATTGTTGTTTTTAGCTCACCTGTCACAAAGTGACAAGGTGAGCTTTTGTGATCGCGCGGTGTCCGTCGTCCGTCCGTGCGTGCGTCCGTAAACTTTCGCTTGTGACCACTCTAGAGGTCACATTTTTCATTGGATCTTTATGAAAGTTGGTCAGAATGTTCATCTTGATGATATCTAGGTCAAGTTCGAAACTGGGTCACGTGCCTTCAAAAACTAGGTCAGTAGGTCTAAAAATAGAAAAACCTTGTGACCTCTCTAGAGGCCATATATTTCACAAGATCTTCATGAAAATTGGTCAGAATGTTCACCTTGATGATATCTAGGTCAAGTTCGAAACTGGGTCACTTGCCATCAAAAACTAGGTCAGTAGGTCTAAAAATAGAAAAACCTTGTGACCTCTCTAGAGGCCATATATTTCACAAGATCTTGATGAAAATTGGTCAGAACGTTCACCTTGATGATATCTAGGTCAAGTTCGAAACTGGGTCACGTGCCGACAAAAACTAGGTCAGTAGGTCAAATAATAAAAAAACCTTGTGACCTCTCTAAAGGCCATATTTTTCATGGGATCTGTATGAAAGTTGGTCTGAATGTTCATCTTGATGTTATCTAGGTCAAGTTCAAAACTGGGTCACATGCGGTCAAAAACTAGGTCAGTAGGTCTAAAAATAGAAAAACCTTGTGACCTCTCTAGAGGCCATATATTTCATGAGATCTTCATAAAAATTCCTCAGAATGTTCACCTTGATGATATCTAGGTTAAGTTCGAAAGTGGGTCACGTGCCTTCAAAAACTAGGTCAGTAGGTCAAATAATAGAAAAACCTTGTGACCTCTCTAGAGGCCATATTTTTCATGGAATCTGTATGAAAGTTGGTCTGAATGTTCATCTTGATGATATCTAGGTCAAGTTCGAAAGTGGATCACGTGCAATCAAAAACTGGGTCAGTAGGTCAAATAATAGAAAAACCTTGTGACCTCTCTAAAGGCCATATTTTTCAATGGATCTGTATGAAAATTGGTCTGAATGTTCATCTTGTTGATATCTAAGTCAAGTTCGAAATAGGGTCATGTGCGGACAAAAACTAGGTCAGCAGGTTTAAAAATAGAAAAACCTTGTGACCTCTCTAGAGGCCATACTTGTGAATGGATTTCCATTAAAATTGGTCAGAATGTTCACCTTGATGATATCTAGGTCAGTTTTGAAACTGGGTCACATGCCTTAAAAAAACTAGGTCAGTAGGTCAAATAATAAAAAAACCTTGTGACCTCTCTAGAGGCCATACTTTTCATGGGATCTGTATGAAAGTTGGTCTGAATGTTCATCTTGATGATATCTAGGTCAAGTTTGAAACTGGGTCAACTGCGGTCAAAAACTAGGTCAGTAGATCTAAAATTATTTAAATCTTTTGACCACTCTAGAGGCCATATTTTTCAATGGATCTTCATGAAAATTGATCTGAATGTTCACCTTGATGATATCTAGGTTAGTTTTGAAACTGGGTCACGTGCGGTCAAAAACTAGGCCAGTAGGTATAAAAATAGGAAAACCTTGTGACCTCTCTAGAGGCCATATTTTTCATGAGATCTTCATGAAAATTAGTGAGAATGTTCACCTTGATGATATCTAGGTAAAGTTTAAAACAGGGTCACCTACTTTGGAAAACTAGGTCAATAGGTCAAATAATAGAAAAACCTTGTGACCTTTGTAGAGACCATATTTTTCAATGGATCTTCATGAAAATTGGTCAGAATTTTTATCTTGATAATATCTAGGTCAAGTTCAAAACTGGGTCACATGAGCTCAAAAACTAGGTCACTATGTCAAATAATGATGTCATACTCAAAACTGGGTCATGTGGGAAGAGGTGAGCGATTCAGGACCATCATGGTCCTCTTGTTTATAGTTCTTTTTAATTTTGCTTTTTAAAATCTTTTTAACACCTCATAATGATATTCACTTCTCAATGCAAGCTTCCAAGGGTTTTGGCCAGACTTACAGAAATGTATAACTGTACATTATAAGGATATGAATGTACTTTGCCTAGTTAAGGAGTTGTGGCCCTTTGAAACTTTACACTTGTGGCCCTTTGAAACTTTAATGATGTATATTGTGCAATTCTAATAAAAGTTTTGTTCGAATAAATACTTGACAGTTTTCAAGACATCTGGACCAAGCTTACAGAAATATATCACTATGACATGAACCTGACATCTTGACGGGATATGTGAACATGCCCTTAAAAGAATTTTAAGACCTTTTTAAATTCTATGTAATGTCTTTAACAGGATGATGTTTGCCTTACCACTGAGAAATCAATTCTGAGTAAATTAACTAAACTGTTACTTTGTTTTCATATGCAGAATGATGGTCAGTGTTACCCAGTGACATTACAGTCAGTGTTGCCTGCATCAAGACAGTGGGGAAGTCTTCTCTCACAGCCAAAATACTATCCTATCAAAGTGGACTTCAAGGTATAGTGGTTATATAATAGTCTTCTTTAATATAGACCCAAATACTAGCCCATCAAGGTGGACTTCAAGATGTAGTAACATGACAGTCTGCACTTAAAGCTTAAACACTATCCCATCAAGGTGGACTTCAAGATATAGCTGTAATGTAATCCTTTCATGCAGTCAAAATGCTATCCCATCAAGGTATAGTGTTATATGGAAATTATATTGTAATATATTTAGAACTTTTTCACAAGAAGTAAATATAGTATATTGAACTCCTTTGACTCTGGCTTTTTTCTGCCCTTGTAAGGTGTGACTGTATACCACTTGATTAAGTTTTGTATAATATTATTGTATTTGCAGATGATATTCTATTCTTGGCGTTTATGTCTTGCAGGGTAAATGTGACCTTGGTTCGGCTTGGAATTATGGGATGGCTCTCACAATGTCTAATGTCACCAGTGTGAGAAGTCTGTGTTTCCTGTGTGGTAGTGCTGGCAAACATGAGGTCAGTAATAGTGTGTAAAAAATTTATTACATGGGTATAAAATTTCTTTGTTTTGTTCAAAATAGCTATTTGGGATAGAAACTCTGGGATTTCAGCTTAAGATGAAACAAGTGGGAATTCTTTCTGTTCATTTCGATATCAAGTATTGATTCAACCACAATATCTCCTTCCAAAAGTAATAATTTCACAGTATTTGCAGATGATTCCGATGTAGTCATATGAAGTGTGAATTTTGGAACAATTAAAATGTATCCAAGGGAATTTTGTTCTGGACCAACATGGAATTTTTAACCAGGTTTTTCAGAGTTGACAACCATCTTCTTACATTGGTAATGTTTTTAGGTGAGTGGGCGATGTACATGATATATTACACTGAATTGGAGAATCTGCTTAGATTAATAGATTATTTCTTGCTCACAATAATTTATCATCAGTTCTCGTATGATTTTGCCCAAGTGGCACACACTTAAATTAAGAAACTATAAATTTCCTGTTACATTTCAGATGATCTATTGTA
The DNA here is from genome assembly GCF_021730395.1 of Mercenaria mercenaria. NCBI lineage: Eukaryota > Metazoa > Mollusca > Bivalvia > Venerida > Veneridae > Mercenaria > Mercenaria mercenaria. The sequence continues at coordinate 17,620,555 of NC_069370.1, read as the reverse complement.
ACATTTGCTGCGAACCATTCCACGAGTTCTGTTTAGAGGATTGGGAGCAGCCGTCCCCAGACCACTACAATGACTGGATATGTGCAGCCTGTCAATTCTGTCATGTTTGTGGACGCCAAAATAATGTAAGTGTTGCTTGTTTGGTCTGTCATGTTTGTGGAGGCCATAATAATGTAAGTTGTGTTGGTAGCTAAAATTTAAGGCTGAAATTCATACCTTTCATGATATTTTTGTTTCCTTGAAATTGCCTGTGTGAAGTATATTTATGTTCTTTGATGAAACAGTAAATATGTTATGTTTTACTTGAAATTTTAAATTTCCCTGAATTTGATGGTCGCATCAAACCATAAAAGTATATATCAATGAACAAATGAAATTCCTGTTACTTAAGTCAAAACCGTGAAATTGTAATCCAATGAAATTAGACAGTTTCACAGTATATATAATATCTTTATGTATCTGTGTTGATTTCCTGCAGTTAGTATATTATGTTTAAATTTGTGTTTCAGCTGTTACAATGTGATAAATGTCAAAACACATACCATCCTGGTTGCCTGGGTCCCAATTATCCCACCAGACCTTCAAAGAGAAAAAACATTTGGGTAAGAAAATAGTATAATGTTACTTTATTTTTCTCTATTCCTGCAAATTAAACCTTGTACAATGAATACTTCATGAAATGTCTAATGGAATTATGACCATGTAACTGTTCCATGTTTTATCCAAGCATTTCACACTAGGCAGTTCTGCCATGTTTCATCCAAGCTTTTTACACTGTAACTTGTCCATGTTTTATCCAAGCATTTTCACACAGTGTAACTGTACTATTTTTTATCCAGGCATTTTCACACCGTGTAACTGTACTATGTTTTATCCAAGCATTTCACATTGTGTAACTGTACAATGTTTTATCCAAGCATTTCAAACCTTGTAACTGTATCATGTTTTATCCAAGCATTTCACACCATGTAATCTGTTTCAGTATTTGAATTTATTTCTCCTTTTACAGATTTGTACAAAGTGTGTAAAATGTAAAAGTTGTGGAGCCACTACACCAGGCTCGGATTCACAGGCCACATGGACATACGATTTCTCCTTGTGTTTCGAGTGTGGACGGTTGATGGACAAAGGAAATTTCTGTCCTATATGTCGGAAATGTTACTCTGATGACGATTGGGAGTCAAAAATGATACAATGTAACATGTGTGAGAGCTGGGTACATTCTAAATGTGAAGGCCTTACAGGTATGCTTATATACTGCCGATAAGCCGACTTCATTTTATTGATTATTGTCTATTGTTTTAGTCTTGTCATTTACTTGCACAACAATAATTAAAGAAGGAGTTAGTAGATAATTCCTTGCCTTGCTTTTATACCAATATTGAAGAAGTAATTCTGTTTTTGTTTTCCGTTCTTGTTGTGTAACTTTAAAAGCAGTTACAGGAACAAACTTTAATTATACATATAGCATTCAATTTTCTGCAAATTACTGATGAATATAGATATAAAAAGTAGCAGTTCATTGTTCCTTAGATACATGTTTGTGTGCTTGTGGGAGCGGTTTAAATATATATGTTTGGGAGGGTTGGGGGGCCTCCGTGGCCGAGTGGTTAAGGTTGCTGACTTAAATCACTTGCCCTCCATCAATGTGGATTTGAGCCTCACTCTAGATGCTGAATTCTTCATGTGAGGAAACCATCCAGCTGACTTACGGAAGTCTGATGGTTCTATCCAGGTGGCTGCTTTGTGATGAACTAATGCATGGAGGGGCACCTGGCGCCTTCCTCCAACATCAAAGCTGGAAAGTCCCCATATGACCTATAATTGTGTCGGTGCAACATTTAACCTTACAGATATAAAATTATTAAATATTAATATGTCTTCTTACAGATGAAATGTATGAGATATTATCATATTTGCCAGAAGATCTCTCGTTTTACTGCCGGAAATGTTTTCCCGTGGGGTGTCCAGAGTGGGAGAGTACGCTGAAACGAGAACTGAGGCTGGGCCTGGAAAACATACTTCAGTCATTGATATTGTCAAAATCTTCACAATACATACTTAAACAGGAAAAGGTTTGCTTTCTTTCTTAGAACAATTAATTAATTAATTGAGTCATAGCAATGTTTTTAGATAATTTCTTATATGATTGTTATATCATTTAAAGTTCACTGTGACTGAAGTCACCAGAGCTATTGGGATACCCACAGAAAGTAAGTACTGCCATTGACTGTTGAAATAGGAGTTTTGATACCATTGTAATGTGTAATTTTGAAGATGTATGACGTGACATTTTTAAAATGTATGTATGTTTTTTTCAGAAGTCTCCACCAAAACAACCAATGCTGCCTTCACATCAAACTCCAGAAAAACAAAATAATTCATGCACATTAACGAATAGAAATAATTCATTTGCATTAATTAATAAAAATAATACTGAAGCAAATCAAGATAGAGTAAAAAGGAATATAAAAAGCTTCGAAAAAATTAAACAACTGCTCAAAGGTGGAGCTGGAAAAGAATTGACTAATTACACAAAGGAAGAGGTAGATTCTGGTGATGTGAAAGTAGATACCCCAAACGAAGATTCTATTGGAAATTGTCTGGAAACTGGTAGTAAATTAGTGCAGTCTTGTGTAACTCAGGATGAAAATAAAGTTTGTGTTTCAACATCAAAGGACACTTCTGTTACTGTGGAAACTGATAACTGTTCTGGTGATAATGCACTGTCTCAGACAAGTGGTAGTGTTGTTGGAGATAGGACAAACGTAACTGAAAGTTCTGAGAATGTGATAGTAACTATAAATACTGAAGAGGAAAAGCATAGCTGTGATAATGCAATGGAAACTGTGAGTGGAAGTTGTGCCTCAGGTGGAAGTTGTACCTTAAATGGTAGTTGTATTGTTGGATCTGAATCGGGTCAGTGTGTAGATAGAGAAGTGGGAGGTAAACCAGTGATCTGTGATAAACAAAATGTTTGTGATCTTAATGTTGTTCATGATTCAAAAGGAGAACACACTCAAGAAGTAAAACATAGCAGTAATGACAACAAAGATCTGCAAAAAACTGAAAAGTGTGATCCGTCAAGTAGTGAACATTTATGTCCTACTGATAACAAAAGTGCTGAAAAATCTGAGATTATTTATTCTGAAAATGTGTTAGATGAAGTTAAGAATGAGAGAACTGAGGTAAGCCAGGGAAATGTTTTACATTCAGTAGGTGATGACAAACTTCCAACAGCTTTAAAGCAATGTCTGACTGCTGATGAAAATAAACGAGATGGAAATGTAGACAGTTCAGGTGTAAAGGAATTGCCAGGCAATAAAACTGAAAGTACAGGAACAACAGAGAGTGGAAATGGAGGGGAAGTTGTCCCAAGAAGAAGTAATCGTGTTCAATTTAATGTGAATGAAGTTATAGATAGGAGTGTTGCAGGGCCGGTTCAACAGACAGACAATAATTATCCGAAAGACTTGATGGAAATTGCCCAAAAGATGAAAACTGGTGACTACAAGAGTGTGGTAGGTTGTGTTTGTTACACTGTTACATTAGAATGTAAAAAACAAAAAAATAAGAGAAATTTTGCAGCAAAATTTGATCAAGTGACAAATGTAGTGACCTGTTTTTAATTGAAGATAATAGATTAGTGGGAGATAATGTTTCCCTAGTCTACCAGTCCTATATGACTGATTAAATAGTTTTGGGATTAGCAAAAGTAGTGCCACAATAGATCAAAAGATCAGGCCAAAACATGAGAAATATTGCCCCTTATTAAGTTTAACATGTGACTGAGACAACCTTTAGAGTATAAACTGGTGATGACATTTTAAAAAGCCTATTAACAGCAGTAATATGATTTACAGCCATTTTAAGTTCAGGGCAAGGCAATTAGACCAAATATTTCACGAACTAAATTTTTAGCTCACCAGAGCACAAAGTGCTCAAGGTGAGCTGTTGTAGCACAGAGTGCTCAAGGTGAGCTGTTGTGACCAGTCATTGTCCGTTGTTGCCTGTTCAAGTGTTGTGCGTCAAGATTTGCCTTGTTAACCCTCTAGATATCACGGTTTTAACCCAATCTTGTGAAACTTGGTCAGAATGTTTGTCTTGGTGATCACTAGGTCAAGTTCGAAACTGAGCTGTGTGGGGTCAAAAACTAGGTCAGTAGGCCAGATCACAGAAAAATCTTGTTAATACTCTTTAACGTCTTAAGAGTTCAAAGTCTTAAGTTTGAAACTCATTAGAATTGATCAGTGTTTGTCTTGATGACCTCAGGTCAGTTTCAAATCTGGATCATGTGGGGTGAAAAAACTAGGTCGCCCAGTCAAATCGAAGGAAAAACTTGTTAATACTCAGTCAAATCAAGGGAAAACTATGTGTGTGCAATAGGGGCTGCATTTTCATCTGATGTGCATGAAAATTGGCCAGAATGTTTGTCTCCATGAAATCTAGGATGAGTTTTATCTGGGTCACTTGGTGTCAAAAACTAGGTCACCAGGTCAATTCAAAGGATTAACTTATTTACGCTCTAGGGGCCACATTTTTCATTCAATCCAAAGAGCTATAAAAATAAATAGATTGGCAACTTGAAAGGCACATAGATCAAATCTTGCCAACCTCCCGTGACAAAAAAACTAGATCTCGTTTACCGGAAGTGGCGCTTTCTCCACGCGCCATTTTGTGTGCGAAAGCAATTATTCATCAGTAAAATAATTATCACCGTATGACCACGCTTCTTTCGATGGCAAAAAAAAAACGTGTACTTCGTGTCTTAAGACCATTTCACATTAAACTAATTTTGTTTTAGAAGGTACAAATTGTAACTCCATGCTCGCCGATGTTTGTTTTTAGTAAGATAACGCCGAATCACGCTCTGACACGAGATCACGCGAGATTACACCCAGTTGCCATTCTGTGTATTTTATACTTCTTTGTTCAATCTTATAAAACTTGGTCAGAACAGCTGGGTCAGAATGTTAAGTATGATGAAGTCTTGTTTGATTTAGAATCTTGGTCATGTAAGGTCAAAAACTAGGTCACTTTGTAAAATCAAAGGAAAAGCTTGTTAACACACTTAGAGGCCACTTTTTTGCTCCAATTTTTACAAAACTTTTTCAGAATGTTTTCATGAAATCATGGATAGATTTTAATCTGGGTCATGTGGGGTCAAAATCTAGGTCACTAGGTCAAATCAAAGAAGATGCTTGTTTACACTCGGACCACATTTTTGGTCCAATATCAATAAAAATTGGGTAAAAAACTAGGTCACTAGGCCAAATTGAAGAGATTCTTGTTTACACTCTAGAGACCACATTTTTGCTCTAATCTTTATGAAACTTGGTCAGAATGTTTATCTCCTTGAAAACTCGGAAGAGTTTGAAACTGGGTCATGTGTCAAAAAATGGGTCACTAGGTCAAACATGGTTATGCTGTTATGGTGTGTTACTCTGATGAGCTACCTAGGGCCATCTTGGCCCTCTTGTTTCATTAAAGATGAACACGGAGGCTAGTAGTAGTACAATATAATGTCCTCGGATAGTTGTTCATAGCAAAAAAAAAAAAAAATATTGAAAATGTGCAATGAAAAAACTGCGTCATTATAAATCAGGCTCCAGGCCATACACATTGTAAACCAGCCAGCTAAATATCTTATTATATGACTTCACGTTTGATGAAGATAAATTATGAAAGTGTTCATTATGTATTTTAGGCAATATTTTGCGAGGATATATTACATGTAATACAAACATACCTGGACAATGAGGAAGAGTCAAGGGCATCCAGGAAGAAAGCCACACAGTCTGCTAAATCTATATTTGTCAAGGTATATTATGTAGAGAGCAATTAGACCTTAATATGTAAACAGCTTGCCAGGTTGAATATATTACAGTCGCTTCTTTGACTTTGCTGAAATTACACTAGTCAGTTATACTCTTCATCTCTGTTTATTGTAATTAAGTTGTGATCAGATCTGCTTGTTGGGAGTAAGCTAGTTTTGCTGATAAAGAATCTGGCCACTATTGAGTAAAGTACTGTTTTCCATTATTTCATTGCAGCAACTAGAGAAAATATTTCCTTGGTTCAATGTGAAGACTTGCAGACATTGGTACAGCATGAGAAGTTTACCAGAGTAAGTTTTGTTCGGTATAATAAGTCACTTGATGCTTATAGATACAGTTTGTTTTCTGGCTGTGTGTCTCATAGACCCGCAGTTATACATCAGGTATTTTTCTAACTTGTAGAAACTAGGTTGTATTACTTGCATTTGAATCCATAGCCTTTGGATGTCAGCCTCTAGTACTGAAAAAATAATGCCAATACAAAAAGCAGTATTGCAACAACCCTTCAGAAAGGTTTTGTAAATGATGACAGATGCTGATGTAGCTGCATAGTACTAGTATAATGTTCATGGTTCGTTATCCCACAAGATTTATTTGCCATTGCTTTCATGCACATAAATACATTTGACCGTGCATAAACTTTGTTTGCATTTTATATGAGTGAAACAAGATCTTTCAGCTATTCATTTTAATTACATTTTACCTATCAGTAGTTTATTAACACCATCTGGAATTTATGTCAGTTTATATAAATTCACTGTTTGACATTACAGTGGGATGTTACCGGATGCCACACTTCCTCCAAGCACAGACCATACCTACGCTCAGTGGTTAGAGCGTGTTGAAACACCCAGGTCACCTCAACCATCACCATTTAAGAGGAGGACTGCAACACCTGTTAAAAAATACATGCCTATTGGTGAGTTTACCACTTACAAACCTTTTAGTTTGGAATCCATTTATCCAGTTGAGTTATCCTCTTAAAGCTTTTTAATTTGCAAACCACTTACATGCTTACTGATATGTTTACCACTTTAAGCCTTTCTTCAAGTTGCCTACATGCCTGTTGGTGAGCAAACTGCTTAAAGCCCAAAGAATGAAGTTGTCACTTGCATGCCTTTGTGTAAATGAACAACTTCTTGTGTCATGGATTTGTGACTGAGGTACCTTTAAAAGGGGCTCCTTTGTCAAATGGTATAAGTCGCTGAACTTGAATTGCTTCCGCCCCACTACTTAATGTTTGGAAACTCTCCTGTTGTATGAAGTTCCATCATATGAGCCGCACCGTGAGAAAACCAACATAGTGTATATGCAACCAGCATGGATCCAGACCAGCCTGCGCATTCGCACAGTCTGGTCAGGATCCATGCTGTCGCTTTCAGAGCCTATTGCAAGTAGAGAAACCGTTAGCAAACAGCATGGATCCTGTTGGTTTTCTCATGGCGTGGCTGATATAAGCAATAAATGCAGGGGATGTCATGCCAGTGGCTTATGAAAGGATAGTGGTGCTACCAAAGTGCCTCCCTAAACTTGAAATAATGCCCGTTGGGGGCATCTATGGGTAACACAACAAAACAAAATGCTGAATGCCTTTTCAAATCTCAAGAGCCAAATTTAGTTTCCAAAAGTATTGAGTTTGGTTAGATGCATTTTTGTAGTCAAAGATTTGAAATGGTCAATAAGAGTTATGTTTGCGCTAATATATAAATTTGTTCATCTCTTTATACAGATGAGGAGGACTATGAGCTAGGTCAGTTGTTTGAAGGTGACGATGAAAGGAAATGCATGTTCTGTCAAACATTCGGGGACCAGGAAGCTAATGTAAGTATGTTGATTTATTAGCTCATCTGATTTTTTGGGGGGAAAAATGATGAGTTATTGTCATCACTTGTTCGGTGTCGGCGTTGCCTGGTTAAGTTTTATGTTTAGGTCAGCTTTTCTCCTAAACTATCAAAGGTATTGCTTTGAAACTTGGAACACTTGTTCACCATCAATAGCTGACCCTGTACAGCAAGAAACGTAACTCCATCCTGCTTTTTGCAAGAATTTTGGCCCCTTTTGGACTTAGAAAATATCAGATTTCTTGGTTAAGTTTTATGTTTAGGTCAACTTTCTCTTAAACTATCAAAGCTATTGCTTTGAAACTTGCAACACTTGTTCACCATCATAAGCTGACCCTGTACATCAAGAAACAAAACTCCATCCTGCTTTTCTCAAGAATTATTGCCCCTTTTAGACCTAGAAATCAGATTTCTTTGTTAAGTTTTATGTTTAGGTCAGCTTTTCTCATGAACTATCAAAGCTATTTCTTTAAAACTTGCAACACTTGTTCACCATCATGAGCTGACCATGTACAGCAAGAAACGTAACTCTGTCCTGCTTTTTGCAAGAATTATGGCCCCTTTTGGACTTGGAAAATATCAGATTAAATTTTATTGGTTAAGTTTTATGTTTAGGTCAGTTTTTCTCCTAAACTATTCAAGCTATTGCTTTGAAACTTGCAACAGTAACTGTTGTTCACCATCATAAGCTGACTCTGTACATCAAGAGACATAACTCCATCCTGCTTTTTGCAAGAATTATGGCCCTTTTTGTACTTAGAAAATCATGGGTAGGACAATTTTTCTATTATACAAAAAAGATCAGATGAGCGTCAGCACCCGCAAGGCGGTGCTCTTGTCTTTAAATAGTACAATAATCACTGGAATCAATCAATTTTGAAAATGAAAAATCGCTTTTTTGGTCAAAATGGCTATTTTGTGGGGATATATATCTACAGATTTCAACCTTGTATGAGAATTTACTTTTTCATTGAGATGAAATTTCATGGATTGTCTCAACCATGAAAATTAATCCCCCAGTCAGAATATTAATGATTTTATAGTACTTATGTCTGATTAATCTGATATGTCTAGAGATAAAGGATGGTGTCTGTGTGTATATAGGATGCTGGAAGACTGTTGTACTGTGGCCAGGACGATTGGTGTCATATAAACTGTGCCTTGTGGTCTGCTGAGGTGTATGAAGATGCCGATGGTGAATTAATGAACCTTGTAGAGGCCTTCAGTAGAGGCAAAATGCTGGTAAGTGTTAACATCCATAGAAAGTTTTATATATCACATGCAGTTTATACCAGTCTTAAGGTAGTAATCTGAGTAGTAGAAGCTTTAGATTACTTGGTTAGGAAAGGAATATTGGCATGTTAATTAAGCTTGAAACTAACTTGTACTTTTAGTTTAACCTGTTTTATACATGTGAAATGACAAACTTATTGAGATATGGTAAATTGGTATTGAAACTGTATTGTATATTTTGATCATCAGACAATAAATAAATAAAATGTTTATTTCTTCATGAGAAGTCAGTTTGATCTTGCTGTAGTGCTGCTGCCTTTGGATTAGTTTATAATCTGAAATTAAAGGTACCTGACTAATTTTTTAGCTGTGATGTAGAATTAAAGGTACCTGGTTTGTGTTTGAGCTGTCACATAAAATTAAAGGTATCTAATTAATTTTTGAGCTACCATGTTTTTACGCTACAGAGATGCGATTTGTGCGGTAAAACTGGAGCAACCGTTGGATGTAATACTAAAGGTTGCAAGGCAAATTACCACTTCATGTGTGCACGGCGGGACCAGTGTAGGTTCCAGGAGGATAAGAAGGTCTTCTGTAAGATGCACAGAATGTATATAGATGCAGAGGTAACCCATACATGTCCTTTACTGCTCACTTTGATTTTAGATTTCATTGAAATTTTATAGAATCCATCATCTTGTTTCAGTCCACCCGCTTAGCTCAGTAGGGAGAGCGTCGGTCTATGGATCGCGGGGTCGTGAGTTCGATCCCCGGGCGGGGCGTATGTTCTCCGTCCCAAATTTGATAAAAGACATTGTGTCTGAATTCATTCGTCCTCCACCTCTGATTCATGTGGGGAAGCTTGCAGTTACTTGCAGAGAACAGGTTTGTACTGGTACAGAATCCAGGAACACTGGTTAGGTTAACTGCCCGCCGTTACATGACTGAAATACTGTTGAAAAACGCCGTTAAACCCAAAACAAACAAATCATCCTGTTTCATTTTATTTGAAAGGTCTTATTTATGCAAAATTTTAGTATTTTCTTAGTGAAGAATGTGTACTTGTGTTTACAACATCCTATTTTTTTTCATACCTTGTGAGAAAATAAAAGAAACAACATGTTTTGTAAATTGTATAGGTCATTAACTTTTGTAACAGATATTTAAAAAAGAAACAATAATGAGCCGCACCGTGAGAAACCAACATAGTGGCTTTGCTTTGCATCCGCGCAGTCTGGTCAGGATTCTTGCTGTTCGCTTTTAAAGCCTATTGCAATTAGAGAAACTGTTGGCAAACAGCATGGATCCTGACCAGACTGCGCAGATGCGCAGGCTGGTCTGAATCCATGCTGGTCGCAGAGCCATTATGTTGGTTTTCTCATGGCACGGCTCATTATTAGCTCATCTGATTTTTTGAAAAGAAATGATGAGTTATTGTCATCACTTGATCGGTGTCGGCGTTTCCTGGTTAAGTTTAATGTTTAGGTCAGCTTTTCTCCTAAACTATCAAAGCTATTGCTATGAAACTTGCAACACTTGTTCACCATCATGAGCTGACCATGTACAGCAAGAAACGTAACTCTGTCCTGCTTTTTGCAAGAATTATGGCCCCTTTTGGACTTGGAAAATATCAGATTTATTGGTTAAGTTTTATGTTTAGGTCAGTTTTTCTCCTAAACTATTCAAGCTATTGCTTTGAAACTTGCAACAGTAACTGTTGTTCACCATCATAAGCTGACTCTGTACATCAAGAGACATAACTCCATCCTGCTTTTTGCAAGAATTATGGCCCTTTTTGTACTTAGAAAATCATGGGTAGGACAATTTTTCTATTATACAAAAAAGATCAGATGAGCGTCAGCACCCGCAAGGCGGTGCTCTTGTCTTTAAATAGTACAATAATCACTGGAATCAATCAATTTTGAAAATGAAAAATCGCTTTTTTGGTCAAAATGGCTATTTTGTGGGGATATATATTTACAGATTTCAACCTTGTATGAGAATTTACTTTTTCATTGAGATGAAATTTCATGGATTGTCTCAACCATGAAAATTAATCCCCCAGTCAGAATATTAATGATTTTATAGTACTTATGTCTGATTAATCTGATATGTTCACCATCATAAGCTGACCCTGTACAGCAAGAAACATAACTCCATCCTGCTTTTTGCAAGATTTATGGCCCCTTTTGTACTTAGAAAATATCAGATTTCTTGGTTAAGTTTTATGTTTAGGTCAACTTTTCTCCTAAACTATCAAAGCTATTGCTTTGAAACTTGCAACACTTGTTCACCATCATAAGCTGACCCTGTACATCAAGAAACATAACTCCATCCTGCTTTTTGCAAGAATTATTGCCCCTTTTGGACTTAGAAAATCAGTTTTCTTGGTTAAGTTTTATGTTTAGGTAAGCTTTTCTCCTAAACTATCAAAGCTATTGCTTTGAAACTTGCAACACTTGTTCACCATCATAAGCTGACCATGTACAGCAAGAAACATAACTCCATCCTGCTTTTTGCAATAATTATTGCCCCTTTTGGACTTAGAAAGTCAGTTTTCTTGGTTGAGTATTATGTTTAAGTCATCTTTTCTCATAAACTATCAAAGCTATTGCTTTAAAACTTGCAACAGTTTTTCACCATCATAAGCGGATGCTGTACATCAAGAAACATAACTCTATCCTGCTTTTTGCAAGAATGATGGCCCTTTTTAGACTTAGAAAATCATGGATAGGACAATATTTCTATTATACAAAAAAATCAGATGAGCGTCAGCTTGTTAACTATGTGCTTGTCTGATAACTGTTAGCTATTTTTCTGCATGTTAATACAGTTGCTGACAGCAGATCGTTTCAATGTGTTACGGCGAGCCTATGTGGGTACGCTGTATGTCAGGAGCGTGAAGAAACGCTGGTCTAAAGGTCTTCACTGTGGCGATGTCAGTGTTCTTATGGGTAATTTTACTTGTTATATTGATAAAATATTTAATGCTATAAAACAGAATGTTCCTAAGGAATTAACATTTGCTAACTGTTTTCAAGTGACACTTGCCAAAGTTTCAGTTGGGAACCAGTTAATAGGCAAAATTCTAGGTTTTTCCCATATTATTTTCATAAAAATTACATTGTATCAAAGCAAAAAATTAATTCCAGACTAGTAATTGTCAGTGGAAAGTAGCATTAGGTTTTTACCAACTTAGCACAATGTTCTGAAATACGTCTGTTTTGAATTTTGCAAGATAGAATTGGATTGTAAATCTACTGAAATGTATAAATTTTCCAGGTTCGTGTTGTGTAGAAGGTCTCGGAAGATTGACAGATTTATCTGACAAACCAAAATTCCTACAGCCAGTAGATTTCATGTAAGTTTTTCAAAATCTGAGTGATTGCCATTGTACAAAATGGGACCAACAAGGCCTGAGGAATATTCTTCTTTAGAATGTTTGCTTTCAGTTATTATTTGGTGTTAAAATAGATCACCATATGTTAAAGCGACTGACGTCCAGATTGTACAACAAAGAATTTTTAGGTTGAAACTGCAAAGCAGTTGAAACCTATTATAACCGTATTCTGGATACGGCAAGAATTCAATGACAGTTTTCACTGAAGCTGGTTAATCCGCCGTTCTATTTCCGCACTACTTTTCTTGATTATTCACGAGTATACTATGTAAAAGTTCTTGTTCATTTCAATGCACATGATAAAAGAAAATATGTCAAATTATACATCTTTGAAAACCTCAGATCGCAAGCTTTCTAATGGTGTATAACTTGAGAAAATCGAAAGAGAAACTGTGACAAACTTTCAGTTTAAAAATTGCAAATTCTATAGATTTTAGTGTAAAATAATGTTTATATCTTTCAAACCATAAAGGCACTGACCTCCAGATTTTGGCTAAAAAATCATCTTTCTTTCAAATTGAAGTTTTGTCATATTATGAACATTTGAATAATTATGTGTTTTTGTTTCTAAACTATTTTAAAAATGCCAAATCAAGAAAAAACGATGACCGCGTCGGGAATCAAACCCAGACCACAGCGATAATAAAGAAGTTTTCCGCCTGTCGTTGCCAATAGAGCTATGGAGGCTTTAGTGTTTAACACGTGTTAAATATAGATATGAGCCGCACCATGAGAAAACCAACATAGTGCATTTGCTACCAGCATGGATCTAGACCAGCCTCAGCATTCGCGCAGTCTGGTCAGAGTCCATGCTGTTCACTTTCAAACTCTATTGCAATTAGAGAAACTGTTAGCGAACAGTATGGATCCTGACCAGACTGTGTGGATGCGCAGGCTGGTCTGGATCCATGCCGGTCGCAAATGCACTATGTTGGTTTTCTTATGGTGCAGCTCATATTTATAATCCAGACAGTTAATTCCGAGTAATCGCTTTTCGATTTTCATTGTAAAAAGTAGTAAAAACAACTAATTCTCATGTGTTTCCTGTCAGTAATTACGTTTCAAAGCATTCTTAAGAAATATAGCATTTATTTCCAGATAACTAAAAATCTTCTCATTTTTTGTTGTCGAACAATCTGGAGGCTAGTGCCTGTAACTGTTAAAAACTGTGTTTTTAATGAAACAGACACTGTATTTCTCATTGGTATCATTATAGTAAATTTTAATTAAGCTGATACAGTGTTGCCTTACCCAGCTCATCAGTGTATTCAAGACACTTGATGGTTTTAGTCAGAGCAGAATTTAAAGCATATAATGTAACATGGATGCAAATGGTTTGAATGTTTTACTGTTTCATGGAAGTGAATTGAACTGTTACAGCAGAGTGGTTTATTGAACATCATTGTATTAATAGATTTTATCATATTGCAGAACAACACGAATGTACTGGAGCACGAAGGATGCCAGGAGGAGATGTGTGTACACATGCCGTATTGTTGAAGTTCGTCCAGAGGCACTGAAGTCCCCAACTATCACAATCAAAGATATGAGAATTGTTCATGATCAAAACCATCCTGACTTTGTTCCGATTTCAAATCTGGACCTCACTGGGATCAATTCGGTCTCTGAACAGCACCATCTGACAGGTTGTGAAACAGATTCGGAAAGCCCATTTGTTGACTTGACTGCTGATTCTGCAGAACTGACCGCTGACACTGCCGATCTAACTGCAGATTTAACTGCGGACACTGCCGATCTGACTGCAGACTCTACAGGTCAGTTAGGAACTCTGTCTGCCAAGGAACAAACAATGGATATAAGTTATGACAAATCACAAAAGTCAGAAACTGCTCTGACTCTGCAAACTAACACTAGTAATGGTAACAAAGTTGATGAAAATTCACAGAGAAGGGCAAGCTTCAGTGGCTTACCATCAGAAAGTAAAGTTTCAAAAGAATCGGACAAGCTAAGCATGTCATGGCCCTGTAGCAATGCAAAATCTTCGAGCGAAAAACCAGTACAGGCAAACTTAAGTTTTTTGTCTCCAAATACTTTAAAAATGTTAAATATTAAGGATCCAAATAAATTTATTAAACCAGTGCAAAGTGCTGAGACAGACGAAGAGGAATTTAGTCTGCTAAAGGTAGCCGATAGATTAAATAGAGCTGCTGCTAAAAGTTCAAGGCGAAAAAGTGAAGAGAGAAGCTCACCACTGCTTGCCAGATCAGAAGGTAACTCCCCACTGCCAGTTAGAGCTCACTCCAGGTCTCCATCATTTGAAAGAGGCTCACCAATGTTGACAAGACCGTTTTCACCCATTGCTTGCAGCAGACAGAGGTCACAGTCTGGTGATAGAAGTACTGAAGTTCAGCCATTTCAGCCAACGTGTAGTCTTCAAAACAAATTCACATCTCTGCTTGCAAGTCTCCCAGAAAAACCATTTAATCCACCAGCTAGGATGCTTGCAAGATCTAAATCCTTGTCTATAGAAAAAGAATTTTTAGTGTCAAAATCAGCAGCTAAAACTTCAGATATAAGTGAACCATTTTTACCAGCGTTGCAGAGTGATTCTCGACATTGTATAAGGAGAGGAAGATCTGTGTCTGACCCAGTTGATGTTATGCCAAAGCCAGTTAGTTTTTCATCCCCAGTTACTAGTAAGGAAAATGTTGATCAAAAGAAATTTGTTCTTTCAGACATCAGTACAGATAATGAAGGAAGTGTTAACTTGAACACCTCCTTACATAACAACACAGCATCAGTAGAAACAGAAAGTCAGATCACTGAAACAGAGAACAGTGAACCTAGTGAAATTACTGAAACAGAAAATGAAAGTTCTGAATTGATAATTGAATGTGACTTAAATGACACAAGTCAGAATAGTGAGGAAGTAGATGAAACTACTGAAACAATTGTAGTTATGACAGAAAGTGGTGAAAGTTTAAGTGAAGAAGATGCAATAAAAATTGTTCAGGATATGATAGAACAAAGGAATTCATCTCTTGAAACAGAAGAAGACCAAGATCAAGATGCTGAAACCACAGAGAGTAAACAAACTGACACTGAAGATATTCTGGATACTAATAGTGGTGCTGAATGTGAAAATGATATGAAGAATGAATGTGATGATTCAGAGAATGGGAATGAACATCCAGATAGCCCTTTTATTCCTCAGATTGAAAATGAAAGTATTGGTAATGAGAGAGTCAGAAGAAATACTGGTGATAAGAGGGCAGGTGATACCATAGATAGTTTAGGTGTCACTGAAAACGAAGACCCAACAACATCGCATGAAAGCCAGACAGACTTTACAAACATGTTAGAGAAAAATGATAATGATGTTACTAAAGATGCAAGTTTAGATGTCAAGAAAAATGAGGAAGTGAAAGTGATTCTTATAGATACGTGTTCTGACTCTGACACTGAAAATGATATAACTGACATTACAGATTCTGTTGTTAACACTGGTACTGTAAATAATGAGTCTGAAACAGAATCTGGTAAGAATGAAATATCTGAAGTACAGTCGGAGGCAAATTTATCAGAGATGGTGGAAAATGAAGATGCAATGAAAAGAATAGTATATGATTTAGACGAATCCATAGATAGTGATATTGAAGTGCTTGATGATTTAAATATGATAGACAAAAAGGAAAGTAATTCTCAGATGAGTTGTGAAAATAGGAATACTAATAATTATAATTGTCCAGTTGGAATAAAGGAGTCTGAAACAGCTGGTTTGGTATCCATTGAATGCAGTAATAATGCTGTACATTCAGATAACGCTTGTAAAGAAGATATGCTGGTTAGAACAGACGTGAATAACGAAATATGTATGAATGAAGATGAGATTGATGGAGATGCCTCAAAAAACACTACTCAGATCGAAGAAGACATAAAACAGATTACTGAAACTCAATCTAGGCACAATGAGAAAGCAACCACTTGTATTTTACAATCTTGTTCTAAGAACTTGCAGGAAAAACAGAATAGTAACAAAGAAAGTTCTCCACAAGATAGTTTGCCTGAAGAGGTTGTTGTTAATGAATTATCAGACGAAGAAGTACCAGAATTGGAAAACTGTAATGAAAACCTTGACTCTTCAAAAGAGGAGGTTTTAAGAGGATTGGGTCTGGGTACTTTTGATGAGGTGGAAAGGTTAAAGAATTCTCCACAGAAATCCCCCTGTATGCCAGTATTACTACCTGAAGTGAATAAGAAATGTTCGAAAAAGTCGCCAGTAAAATCATACCCATTGAGGAAGAACACATCATCAGGTAGGTTAAGAATAGATGGTGTCTGTAATTCAAAGTCTGGAAATGAAAATAAGGATTCTGTAAATGAGTCTGAAGAGTTAGAACAAGAAATTTACAAAGAACTTTCACCTGAATTGCCAGTTCTGGATCCGATTGCTAAAAAGATTAAAGAAGAAAGCATAGCAAAGAGCTGTCCTGAAGAGAAAGGTCCTTTTAAATGTTCAAAATGTCGCAGACAGTATAGGACTGAGACTAGTTACTTGGTCCATGTTGAAAATTGTAATTTCCTTGTAAGTTCAAGTGATGATGAAGACACAAATCTAGATGATGATGACAAGTTTAAAACAGAACCAAAAGAACTTAGAAGTACTAGGTCAAAAGCTAAAATCTTACAGGAGGAGAAGGACCAGAAGAAAGAAAACATATGCAGCTCAGACGATAATGTTGAAAATAAAAGGACAACATTGAGAAGAAGTACGCAGTTCCAGCGGGTTGCTATTGAAGTTGCAGAGAAACAAGAAGAGGAAACCCCTAAACGTGGCAGAGGGAGACCACCCTTTAAGCATAAAGACAGTTTAGAGTTGGACAAAGATAAGCACCAGAAAGAACTTATGTCAAAGGAAACATTTGCAAGCAAGGCTGGTGCCCCACATATATCAGAAAATCCTGATTTAGTAGTAAAAAAATGTAGAGGCAGACCAAGGAAAAGTGAAATTACTTATAAGAGTATGGAAGGTGAATCAGAAAATATAGAATTCGTAGAGGAAAAAGTTTCTGTCAGGGAAACAAGGAGAAAATCTAGAGAGGCTAAAATCCTTGAAAATCTGTCACAAAGCAGTGAGTCGGAGCAAGATGAAAAACATGACCAAGAAAAAAGTATTGTAAAAAGGAAAAGGGGTCGTCCAAAGAAAATTGATGTCAATCCAAGAGTAGTAAAAGATGATAGTGCTGATGAAGAACCACCAGTTTCAAAACGAAAGCTAAGAAATAGTGTCGATACTGACGCTGAAAAGCATTTAGCTAAAGAAAATTCTCTTGATGTGACAGACTCATGCACTAATTTTCAGCAAATGAAAGATGATCTTAAATCTCAGATTGAAAAAATTAGAACTAGTCGTTATAGGCCTGCAAAGATGGTCCATATGAAAACAAGAAATAAAACCATACGCATATATGTTAAAGATAGTAAAAAGTTAAGGGATGGAAATAATAAATTTGGTCTTAAAGCTGTTTCTGTTCGACTGGAAAAGACGGATTGCTTACATACCGGCAAAGAGGTAACAAAAGTAGAGAAAAAGTGCAATAATGATGGAATATCAACAAGTAATAATAACAATTCTCTAAGTGAAAAGAAATGTCTCACAGAAACACCAAAGCCAAGAGGGAGGGGACGGCCACCATTGCAAAGAAAGGTCAAAGCAGAGAATGAGTTGAATGTAGAAAAAATGGAAATTTGTGAAAAAGTGAATGACAGTCATAAAGAAGAAGTTGCAAAAGTAAAAAGATTGCGATCACCCACATTGAAAGATGAGAGTGTGGAGGAAGAAAAAATTGATCAAAGCTCTGAGGAAGACCATAAAGATGATTCTGAACAAGATCTGAATATAGGGAATACTTCTGTAAACATTGAAGATGACCTCGAAAATGAAATTGACTCTGGTATTACTCAAGAACAGGAGAGTTCTGATGAAGGAGATAGTATATTGGATGAGTCAACTGGGTGGATCGTTGACAAGAAAACTGGAGAGATGATCAGGAGTCCAACACAAAGAAACACTGATGAAAATCAGTTAGAAAGTGAAGGCAGTAATAATGAAAAAAGTGATGAAAGAGAAACATTAGCAGCTGAAATGGACAAGAACAGTACTACACAGCAGAATAGTTCAAAACAATTATGTCTTTCTGTTGAGATTCATAATACAGTTGAAGACAGTACTGAAAATGCAGAAGATGAAATGAAAGGGATTGAAGGAAACATGGACAGTGACAATGCAGCAGAGGGAAAAGATCAAGAAAATAAGGATACATTTAGATTTAATAGTCCACAAATGAAAGAGAAAAAAATTGATGATAATGATTGTGTAATGGAAATGGAGGTAGAAGACAGTATTGAAAATCCAACTAGTGAAAGAAAGAAACAGATGGATGAAGGTAAAACTGAAAATAATGCATTAGAATTGCAGGGACAAGTTGATAATGATGGAAATAATGGTTCTGACATTTTATCAGCTTCAGAAGTAAAAGCTCTAAGTGAACAAGGGGCCATTCAGTCGATGGAATTTAAAGATGCTACAGATAATTTACCTAATACTGTTTTGAAACTACTGAAAGAGGGACACAAAGTTGTTATCAGAAATCCTAAATTAAACAAATGTTTCATGTGGCAGAAAACTGCAGATGGGTACATTGGAAAACCTTTTGACAAAAAACTTTGCAAGAGTCCATTAGTTAATCAAAAACATGATACGAGTTTAAGCCAACAGCACAGCAGCAAAACAAACAATAATGTGTCTAATGGTATTTCTGAAAAATTCCCTGATCCGCAGGTTTCAAATCCAAGACTGCAAACTGCTTCTGAAATTTTAAAGGAAAGGAAAAAATCTGAAGCAGAGCAAACACATCAAAAACAAAGTCTTGAGACATTGGCATTAGGACAGGGTAGGGAGAAGCTAATTGATAAACCAGAAATACTGAAAAGAAAAGCAAAGTTTGTTGTTGAAAATATAGAAAGATTGATAGAAACAAACAAAAAAGCAAAAGCACGAGCTTTACTTCCAGAAAGACTGCCGAGAGGCTCTGCAGAGTATGTAGGTGGAATATTGATATCACCTCCGAAGTCTGTGTCAGTTGATGAAGTCAAGCAGACCATACAAAGTACAGCCCCAATAGCTTCAAATATGTTGCAAAATACACTTATACAAAACAAACTTGTTAACAACTACCAAGCAAGTATGCAGAATTTACAAAACTTCTCTAGTTCAGTTTCTATAGCAACACAGTCTAGTTATCCGACATTACAGCAGCACCTGCAGACTGGTACTGTGAGAATGTTTACCCAGAATGATCTACAGACTGTGACCCAGACTGCTCTTCAACCATTTCCACAAGTCGGTCAACAAAATATCACCCCAGCTGGTTACAGTAACATATCTCTGAGCAGTTTGCAATCGTTATCTCCAGTTAGTCAACAGTATGCCTCACAGATGGTGCCATCAGCAATGATACAACAGTCGTATCAGCCAGTCCAGATGCAGCCGGTACCACAGATTCCTTCCCTTGAGATGGGAATGTTAAGTATTCCTGTGATGCCATCTGTCGGTTTCTCAAATGCTCAGCTTGTACAGACTATGAGTACAATTAACCCTAATGTATCTCAGCCATTTTTGAACACAAATTCACAGCAGTCATTCGTAAATACCCCATCATCAACATCATTAATAGTAAATCCCCAGATCTCACAGCCGCTTCTAAACACTCATTCACCACAGACTTTATTAAATCAGTATGTAACACAGACTGTGTTAAGTCCACAACCGTCACAAACAATGGGCAGTCAGTTTGTTTCTGAGTCACAGACGGTGTTAAATCAACTATCACCTCTGCAACATGCTAACGTTAATCAACTTTCACCACGGCCACAAGCGATGGTTAATCAGTTGTCATCACAGTCACAATCAATTAATCATCTCTTATCTCGGCCGCAAACATCAGCAGATAATCAAGTAGGATCACAGCTGCAGGTGGCTCAAACAGTGATTAATCAACTCTCATCTCGGCCTCAAGTTTCACAGACAGTTGTAAGTCGGCATTCATCACCACCGCGTTCATTTGCACAGCCACGACCAATCTACAACCAGACGCAAATCGTCAACAGAAATTCTGGTAGCAATGTAACTTACCATTCTAATGTGCCAAAAACTGTACAGGAAATTGAACAAAAAGTAATTGACAGACAGAAACTGTATTCAGTATTAAAGCAGAACTTGTCTTCACATCATGGAGTTAAAAATAGTGAATCAGACACAAAGAACTCTGCGCCATATTTCAGTGTGTTTCCTGGGCTGGGTGGGGGATCAAATACCTTGATAAAGAAGATGCACACATACTTGGCTTCAAAGCACGGCTTTAACTCCTCGCCTACTTATAAAAAGATAAAACCATATGCTGTGACACCAGCCGACTCAAATGGAATTGTTCAAGCAAGGCAGCAAACTGGCGTCGACTCTGATAAGCAAAAGGCAAAGAAGCGTCTGTCTCGAAAGTTGAAAAGGGAGATATCTCCAAGAAAATGGAGAAGACCCTACAGGAAACGAAATCCAAGTCCGAAAGTTGCAAGCGGGATAGCACTGCCTCATAAATCAGGTTTGTTGTTTTGTGTGCAGTTTTGAATATAACTGTTGGTAATTCACAACAAGCATCTTTATGTAATCTGTAAAAAAATTTCATTGAATTCGGTATTCTAAAATTTGTGGAAATGTATTTACATTTGACTTGACAGTTTTTGTCTTGAGTAAGATTTTAAGAGTTTGGAATCCTGTTGAGAGTAGAATTTGATGATTGTAGGTACAATCACCAGGCACAAGTACTTGTCAGAAATCTAGGAAGTAGTGATGGAGTATAGATAACAAGTTGTGAGAACTTTCTCAAAGGTTTATGTAAAATACACATAGGTTTAAACTAACAGATTACCCTTTCCCTGCTAAATTCTTAAAATGGACTGGTCCATCATTTAATTTGGGCAATACCATTTATTTTTCGAAGGGTGTTCACTGAAAATTTACTGATTGAATAGCGAAAACAGTGCAGACCATGATCAGCCTGCACAGAAGTGCAGCCTGATCTTGGTCTACACTGGTCGTAAAATCACTTGCCACCAGAAGGCTAAAGGTTAAAGTACTTCATAAACTGATAAAAACAATTACCGGCATCTTCTTATTAAGAGATTGTTGTTTCTATGTAATGCTATTTACCATGCTTCTTAGCATTTTGGTGCTACATTAGAAACATTTAAAACAGTTTATAAGCAGGAGAAAAAATAAAAGTTACTGGTAAGGTATGTAAAGTACTAAACCACAGTTAATTTCTATTTATGTTTCAGATAAAGCCAGTCATCCAATGATTCATGGTCCAAAGGAAGTGACATCACTTCCTGTTGCAGCTGTGGAGGAAGAAGTGAGAGATGTGCCGCTGTCAGCGCTAGACGACAATGAAGGTAGACAGTCTGGTGTAGGTGGGACAAGTCAAAATCTAGGACATCTAGAGTATGAGATCACTAGTGATGACGGGTTTAGCTGTAGAAGTGATACACTGGATGGTGAGTTGTTATTGATATGAAAATTGGCTCAAAATTCTTTTTCATTAAGGAAAGTCAGCACCTGATGGATTTTTAGCTCACCTGAGCACAAAGTGCTCAAGGTGAGCTTTTGTGATCACCCTGTGTCCGTTGTCATCAGTCCGTCCATCCGTCAACAATTTGACTGTTAACACTCTAGAGGTCACGTCACAATTTTGACCTTATCTTAATGAAACTTGGTCAGAATGTTACTCTCAATAAAATCTTGGACGAGTTCGATATTTGGTCATCTAGGATCAAAAACTAGGTCACCAGGTCAAATCAAAGGAAAAGCTTGTTAACACTATAGAGGTCACAATTTTGGCCGAATCTTAATGAAACTTGGTCAGGGTGTTACCCTCAATGAAATCTTAGACGAGTTTGATATTGGGTCGTCTGGGGTCAGAAACTAGGTCACCAGGTCAAATCAAAGGTAAAGCTTGTTAACACTGTAGAGGTCACATATATCATTATATCTTCATGAAACTTGGTCAGAATGTTAATCTTGATGATCTCAAGGTCCAGTTTGATTCTTAGGTCATGTAGGATCAAAAACTTGGTCACCAGGTCAAATCAAAGGAAAAGCTAGTAAAGCTAGTAAACACTCTAGAGGCCACATTTATGACCATATCTTAATAAAACTTGGTCAGAATGTTAATCTTGATGATCCATAGGTCAAGTTCAAATCTGGATCAGGTGGGGTCAAAAACTAGGTCACCATGTCAAAACAAAGGAAAAGCTTTTTTACACTAGAGGCCACATTTATGACTGTATCTTCATGAAACTTAATCAGGATGTTAATCTTGATGATCCTTAGGTCAAGTTGAATCTAGGTCATATGGGGTCAAAAACTAGGTCACTGGGTCAAATCAAAGGAAAAGCTAGTTAACACTTTGGAGGCTACATTTATGACCATATCTTAATGAAACTTGATCAGAATGTTGATCTTGATGATCTTTAGGTCAGTAGGTCAGGTGAGTGATACAGGGCCTTCATGGCCCTCTTGTATAAAAATTATTGAGGTTTATAATTCTGTTTAATTTTCATTACCAACTTTTAGTAACATCGATCTATCGGAAAATCGATAAATTTGCCTATATAAACAAAGAAGGGAAAAATCACTTAAACTTAAATAGAAAAAGTTCTATTTGGAAATCAAAAATTCGATACCCCACAAATTAAAGTTTAATTTATTCCGGATATTATGAATATTTATTTTAAAAAATATTTTAATATTTGGTTGGTCCTTTTTTACTTTAAATATACCCACCTCAGTTCATATAGACTCTGTAGGAAACGGGTTAAAAAAATTGACTTTTTCAAATATAACAGATAAAATGAGATATTTTCCGCAAATAATCAAAAATTCGATACCCCTAAAAATGTAGAAAAATTATTCAATTTTCGTTATGTGTAATTTGTTTTAAATTTGATAATGGTTTGTTTGGTCCTTTTTGCATTTTAGTGTGTACAGTGAACATTTCTTAAAAATCCGGCTTTTTCCGCCGTTATCCGTAAGTACTCGGAAGCTGTTACGGAAAATATTGTCGTCTGCTAGCCTGACTTTGTCGGTTCAAGTTGTTATAGCTCAAAGCCTATGAATTGTAGGCAACTTCACATTGACAAAAAAGAGATTGTAATAAGACAAATTAAAACAAATTAATTGTTGAACTCAGAAACGCCGAAACCTAGATCTGCTGTCGTTTAAAATAACGCTATGGAGGATTAAGTGTTCAATTCGCATTTATAAAGTAGACAAATGCTTTTAATTTTCATCGCAAAAAAGATACTTAAAGCAACTAATTCTCATGTGTTTCCGTAAAATATAGTGTCAGTAATTGAGTTTCAAAGCATTCTTAAGAAATATAGCGATAATTAATTTCCAGATACCTATATTACCTATATTATTTTTTGCCGCTGGTGACTTTTTTTATTACCGCGGCGGTCCGGGTCCGATCTCCAACGCGGTCATCTTTTTTTCTTCATAGGGGATTTTTCAAATAATTTTGAAACAAAAAAAAATCATTTTCTATTATTCATAATATGACCAAACTTTAATTTGGAAGATAGCCTTGATGAACTGATAATTCTGCTTCTTTCCGAATCTCCTTTGTATATATTATTCTGTATTCTTAAATTAATGCATGTTTTTGGTACATTCTTAAATCATTCGTTTAAAAAATTGCGATATCTATTATTTGTTTTAGTCCCAAGATTGCACACAGTCACATCAAGCATAAAATAAATTAATTGTAACAAATATCTTAAAATTACCCTTTTACTTTTATTGTGTATTACAATACTGCCTAAGGGTAAACAGTATCCGTTCAGTGTTGTTTCAAGCCGGGTCATAAAAATATGTTACCCCACTTACTACAAGTGATAGGTATTTTTATGGTTTTATGGTTTTTGCGTTTTAATATATTTATTTCACTTTCTTCTGTCTTTATATAGTCTTTTCCCTTTCTTTCAGCAACTTTGTTTTTACGATTTTTACACTTATTTCATAAATCGTATGACAGTACAAATTTAGAATTCACGTCGTTAATAGAGTTGTTCTGTAAATATTTACTGAGTAAAGATCTTGGCCCAAATTTCACGAAAAAACTTATTTATTCTAAAATTATAATTTAGTTAAGTCTGCTTTTCTTAAATTGAGATATTGATTAAGTTATTGTTATTTAATGTTGATTTTATATATTTATAGTTAACATATATACTATGGTAGCAGTATTTGTCAGCAGTACCTATTCAAGTCACGCAAATATGATATTTCTATTTAGGCACGATATAAGAAGCTTAATCCTTACCATGCTAAATTACAATAATAAACTTGTCAATCTTTCAATTTGGACAGTACTATGAAAAGGGTACATACCAAAAAGTTACTGGCTGAATGGCAGACAGTGCAGATGATGATCAGTCTGCACATCCGTGCAGACTGATCATGATCTACACCGATCGCAAAGGAAGAACAAATCGTGTCCAGCATGGTAAGGGTTAAGTATTTCCTTTTAAAAGTGTAAGTCTTATTTCTATACTTCTTTTTCTTTAAAGCGGCTGGTCTCCAAATCGTTCGACAACAAAAATACTTTTTAGATATTATTATTTTTATTATTATTTACCTGATTGTTATAGCGCTCTTTTCATCTATAAAATAAACGTTCAAAAGCGCTGATATCTTGAAAAAAAAGCTATATTTCTTATGAAGGCTTCAAAACTTAATTACTGACAAACTTTATGTTACGGAAATACATGAGAATTTGCTGTTTTACTACCTTTTACGATAAAAATCGAAAAGCGTTAGTGATTTAGAATTTTGAAAATATTTTAGAAACAAAAGCTCATACTCTAATGTTCATAATATGTGAAAGAAAGCGCGTATAGAGGAAGTATATACGCTTTCTAAATATTTTAGATAACATATTTATATTCATGAATATTTATTTTATTTAGAGACAGTTTCTTGTGCTTAAATATTTCTTTTCTGTAAATAGATATATGTTAGCATGATGTTTCATGTATTAAAAAGAAAGTAAATCTATGTGTTCGATGTATAAAATGTAACGATTTCTAAATTTTTCAGATAACATATTCATATTCTTAAATATTACTTTTATTTGACAATTAATAAAGAATTATATAATTTTTCGATTTGTTCCGATTTTCACTTTAATAATTATTAAAACTTCATTCAGGTATATCATATAGAAAACCGCCCGCCTGTAAATGCATCAGGTAATTACCAAAGCTGTTAATTATCGATCTTTGCCCCTGTGTTACTGTAACAACAACAATTAGTACGGAAATCAACGAATCCGTCCGGTAGCGATGATATTGAATTATTGGTTTTATTGATTTTTATGATAGGTAGATCTGCCCCGCTTTATCGGTTTAGAGATGTTACTAAAAGTTGGTAATGAATGGAAAAAGCTAATTACAGTTTTGCAGAGTGAAATCATTTCACACTGGATACAGTTAACAAGCTGAGTTTTTGTACATTTAGGAACGACATATCTGTTGCTATCATACCGAATTATTATTTGATGCATTGTCAATATGGCATTTAAGTTTATGAAAGTTGCAAACCCACAAGTTTTACAGCTTTTGTATGTCACTCTTGACACCTAATTCCTGCTGGAATCCATTGCCATGAGTGTATTATAGCCAGTCTGCTTTGTAATGCTGACTGCCAGTCTAGAAAGCAACTGGTACCATTTTTCATGTCTTTGGTATGATGCAGCCAAGAGCAAATATACTCTCAGAGGAGACTTTCAGATTTTTGAATAATTGATGAAGATACAGAAAGAAAATATCTTGGTTTGGTTCAGTGTATGTTAATGCCCATTGAGCAGGATAAGTAACATGTATGTTACATTGTTACAGGTGCATGGAAGCAGGTAACAGAGAAGGTACAGGATGCTCGTACAGCCAGTAGACTGAAACATCTCTCCTACGCTGGTAAGTTCACATGTTGTTTTCATACCTCAAGTCATTTAGAGATCTCTGTAGACAGTCTGTCTTCTACATGCTGATTGTTCTCCCAGGACAGGTGGTTCAGGTTGTGGATGTAAAGCATCATGGGCATTATGAGTTGGAAACCCAGCTTAGGGTGGAGAATTGTTTCATGTGAGGAAGCTGGCAACAAGGGTTAATGAAGGTTGGTGGTTTTAGTGCTTGCCTGGACCTGAAATAATGCCCTGAAGGGCACCTGGAGAACTCCAACTGAAAAAAACAACAGAAGTTACCTAGTTACCTAATTGTGTCTTACAAATAACAGCCAAACAAAAACAAAGATTTGCATGTTGTCAGTTGGTTACTCTGCCAGATCAGTTCTCCACTTTAAAAAGTCTGAAAGTTGCCATGTAACCTAAGTTTTGATACTATGACTGATAGCCTATCAAAAAGAAAAAAATATATGCTGTCTTTTGGTTACTCTGTGAGATCAGTTTTAAGGGGTAAATACATGGAGCTAAGCTCCTGTGCCTTCATGTTGACATGACAGAAATAGATGATTTGCTTTATTTTAGAAAAGGAAAAGAACTTTATTCGAAAGATACCTGCTTAATCAAAAAGTTGTAAATGTTTTAACATGTTTCAGCAAGTGTTAGTCGAGATAATTAAATACAAAATGCGTTATTTTAATTTTCTCTAAAGTCATTTAGTTACTTAATACTGATGCAGTCACATTAAACTTGCATCACACTGACCTTGCAAGAAGACAATATGGAAAGAGGGTGAGATATTGACTTACCCTACTGGAGGGAAAGAGGGTGAGATATTGACTTACCACAGGGAAAGAGGGTGAGATATTGACTTACCTTACCACAGGGGAAGAGGGTGAGATAATGACATACCTAACTGGAGGGAAAGAGGGTGAGATATTGACATGCCTAACTGGAGGGAAAGAGGGTGAGATATTGACATACCTGACTGGAGGGAAAGAGGGTGAGATATTGACATACCTGACTGGAGGGAAAGAGGGTGAGATATTGACATGCCTAACTGGAGGGAAAGAGGGTGAGATATTGACATGCCTAACTGGAGGAAAAGAGGGTGAGATACTGACATGCCAAACTGGAGGGAAAGAGGGTGAGATACTGACATGCCTAACTGGAGGGAAAGAGGGTGAGATACTGACATGCCTAACTGGAGGGAAAGAGGGTGAGATACTGACATGCCTAACTGGAGGGAAAGAGGGTGAGATACTGACATGCCTAACTGGAGGGAAAGAGGGTGAGATACTGACATACCTAACTGGAGGAAAAGAGGGTGAGATACTGACATACCTAACTGGAGGAAAAGAGGGTGAGATACTGACATGCCTAACTGAAGGGAAAGAGGGTGAGATACTGACATGCCTAACTGGAGGGAAAGAGGATGAGATAGTGACATGCCTAACTGGAGGGAAAGAGGGTGAGATACTGACATGCCTAACTGGAGGGAAAGAGGGTGAGATACTGACATGCGTAACTGGAGGGAAAGAGGGTGAGATACTGACATGCCTAACTGGAGGAAAAGAGGGTGAGATACTGACATACCTAACTGGAGGGAAAGAGTGTGAGATACTGACATGCCTAACTGAAGGGAAAGAGGATGAGATATTGACATACCTAACTGTAGGGAAAGAGGATGAGATATTGACATACCTAACTGTAGGGAAAGAGGGTGAGATACTGACATACCTAACTGGAGGGAAAGAGGGTGAGATACTGACATGCCTAACTGGAGGGAAAGAGGGTGAGATATTGACATGCCTGACTGAAGGGAAAGAGGATGAGATATTGACATACCTAACTGGAGGGAAAGAGGGTGAGATACTGACATACCTAACTGGAGGGAAAGAGGGTGAGATACTGACATACCTAACTGGAGGGAAAGAGTGTGAGATACTGACATGCCTAACTGAAGGGAAAGAGGATGAGATAGTGACATACCTAACTGGAGGGAAAGAGGGTGAGGTACTGACATACCTAACTGGAGGGAAAGAGGGTGAGATACTGACACCTTACCAGAGGAAAAAGAGGAATAACCATGCACTTACTTTGCTTTAAATTTGATATTTGTTCTTATACAGAATTTGTAATATTGTATATTGGTATTATTTGACAGGTTTGTCAGGTCTGCAGATGTTTGGGCTTAGTCACCCAAGTGTTGTATACTTGGTGGAGCAGTTGTATGGAGCTAGTTACTGCCGCAGATACAAGTTTAAATATCACAGTCATGAAATGGAGGAGAGAGAACTCGTAAGTTTTGATTTATCTTTTACAAGAAATATGCCTTGATGAAAAGGTTGATAAGGAAATATACCTCACATAAGAAGTTTTACTTTAATTGTTTCTCAAATTCCTCAACAGTCTTGAGGATGTGAAATTTGGAGTTGAAAATGGTGCTTAATGTACATCGCTGTATTTGAATATGCAAGTAATTGAAAATATTTTATCTTACTGTAAAATCAGTAGTAATTTTGTGGGGTATGAAATATGAATTTCATGGTTTCATCAGTCAGTGAAATTAAAAGCTGACAGAAATATGAAATTTAATTCATGTAATTATGTCTCCCACCACACAGTGGTGTGGGAGACATATTGATTTACTCCTATGTGTGTCTGTCACAAATCTTGTCTGCTTTAAGTTGAACATTTCTCATCCAATCTTCACCAAACTTTAACAAAATGTGTTTGTCAGTAAGTCCTCAGCCGAGTTTGATAACTAACCAAATCGACCCAGGCACTTCGGAATTATAGCTCTTGAAACTTTTTTATTATCAAAGCACTGAAATTCTGATAAGGCAGTTGTAGGAGACATGCGCTTTTCTCAAAAGCAGCTCTAGTCTTCAAAATTGAAATCCATGATTTCATATCCCCACTAAATATCCATTGTGGACAAAGCCATGAAGTTGAATTCTTCATGTGAGGAAGCCATCCAGCTGGCTTATTACGGAAGACCGGTGGTTCTACCCAGGTGCCCGCTCGTGATGAAATAATGCACGGAGGGGCACCTAGGGTCTACTTCCACCATTAAAGCTGGAAAGTCGCCATATGACCTATCGTGTGTCGGTGCGACGTTAAATCCAACAAAACAAAAAAAACAAAAACAAAATTTTGTGACCTGGAAGTGAAATTATCTTACTGTGCTCTATTTATCATTTCAATAATATTTAATGGTCAGCTTGTTTTATATGATAGTGAATTCAATTTGTAGGAATTGGTAAATCCATCTGGATGTATAAGAACTGAGCCATTCAGTGGACGTAATCCCTCAGACATGTTCAGTTTCCTTATGTCACGATATCGGACGTTACCGGAATATTGTGACCGGGACGTTGATGAAGAGATTGCGATGAAGTCATCAAGGAGAGCCACAAGTATGGATCTACCAATGGCGATGAGGTTCAGGAAACTCAAGGGTTTCTCAAAGGAGTGTGTCGGTGTATACAGGTAATATATATGTGTAATCATAAGATGTATGTCATTATATAAAGGTTATACATGTATATTCATGAGGAGTGTGTCGGTGTATAAAGGTAATATATGTGTAATCACAAGGTGTGTGTCAGTGTGTACAGGTAATGCATGTATAATGACAGGGAGGGCATCGATGTATACAGGTAATACATGTATAATGACAGGAAGGGCATCGATGTATACAGGTAATACATGTATAATGACAGGGAGGGCATCGATGTATACAGGTAATACATGTATAATGACAGGGAGGGCATCGATGTATACAGGTAATATATGTATAATGACAGGGAGAGCATCGATGTATACAGGTAATACATGTATAATGACAGGGAGGGCATCGATGTATACAGGTAATACATGTATAATCTTGAGGAGTTATTTGCTTCCTTGCCAGATATTATTGGAACTTTGTTCTCAATGAAATTTTCTTTTAGATACCTATTTTATAAACATAAATTTACTTAAATTTTCTCCATCTAATTCCTTAAATTTGGAAAAAATGATGATATGTAAAATATCTGGATATTGAGTGTTATGATAAATAGTTCTGTTAAACCAAAAACACACAGAAAAACAGGTATTCTGAGGGCAAGCAATATCTATATTTTTACAGGTCCACAATCCATGGCCGTGGCTTATTCTGTAAGAGAAATATTGATGCAGGGGAGATGATTATAGAATATGCAGGGGAGGTAATTAGGAACTCCATGACAGATATACGTGAAAAATACTACGAGAGCAAGGTAGATTTTTATTTTCATATGACTGATAATCTTTTTATATGCCCGTCTCTGAAAGAGTCAAACAGTTTTCATCTGACCTTCACCAAACTTGGTGACAATGTTTATGGGCATATCTCGGCCAAGTACGATAACTACCCAAATCGCCTCAGGCACTCTTGGATTATGCCCCTTGAATTAGGCCAGGATCAATGACGCATATTTTGTGACAGTCTGGCACTCTCGTTTGTTTGTTACCCAAGCTCTGCATATTCCTCAAATGTAGCTGGGTGAATGTTCTATGGAATCAGCATATTGGAAGACACGGAAATCATCAGTACCTAGTACAGTCAAACTTTGTTTGCTCGAACTCGGTTAATTTGTACACCACCCTTCGCTTCAACTAATCAAGTCCTGGTAAAATCCTTGTATAATGTATTCTGTTCAAGAGCTCAAACTACTGTTATCTCAAACAAATTTTGTTGATCCCGTCCAGTTAGAGTGAACAAAGTTTGAGTGTATGCTTTTATACAAAATAGGTCATCTATTAGGGATACAAAGTACACTTTGTATGAACTACCAGTACTTGGAAAACCTAGTGTCTTTCCTACCTAGGTAGTGTACAGGCAGAGACTTGTTCTTTGATATATGATTGATATAGCTGGTCTTTTGGTCCCATGCTTAGATAGTGAGTTACAACTTATTCTGTCCAAGTTACTTCATGGTAAAATGTCATTATATTCTTTCTTCACTGTTATAGTGTTTAAATGTCAAATTCTTTGTTCACTGTTATAGTGTTTAAATGTCAAATTCTTTGTTCACTGTTTACAGTGTTTAAATGTCATATTCTTTCTTCACTGTTTACAGTGTTTAAAATGTCATATTCTTTCTTCACTATTTACAGTGTTTAAATATCATATTCTTTTGTTCACTGTTGATAATGTCTGACCTTGTACCATGTAAATATAATCTTTAGACAATATTATTTTGTCAAAACTGTGAAATCTATGAAAAGCATTTTTAGCCCACCATCATCAGATGGTGGGCTATTCAAATCACTCTGCATCCGTGGTCCGACGTCCGTCTGTCCGTCCTTCAGTTAACAATTTCTCGTTATCGCATCTCCTCAGAAACTACCAGGGAGATTTTGACCAAACCTTGTCAGAATGATGTATTGGTACTCTAGTTATGTTCCCCTGAAAATCAGACTGGTTCAACAATTTTTTAGTGAGTTATGGCCCTTTGTTTATTTCTATAATTTACATAGATTTATATAGGGAAAAACTTTGAAAATCTTCTTGTCCAAAACCACAGAGCCTAGGGCTTTGATATTTGGTATGAAGAATCATCTAGTGGTCCTCTACCAAGATGATTCAAATTATTTCCCTGGGGTCTAATATGGCCCTGCCCCGGGGGTCACATGGTTTATATAGACTTATATAGGGAAAAACTTTGAAAAACCTCTTGTTCAAAACCATAGGGCCTAGAGCTTTGATATTTTGTATGTGACATCATCTAGTGGTCTTCTACTAAGATTTTTCAAATTATCCTCCTAGGGTCAAATATGGCCCCGCCCCGGGGGTCACATGGTTTACATAGACTTATATAGGGAAAAACTTTGAATATCTTCTTGCCCAAACCACAAAACCTAGGGCTTTGATATTTGTTATGTAGCATCATCTAGTGGTTCTCTACCAAGTTTGTTCAAATTATCCCCCTAGGGTCAAATATGGCCCTGCCCTGGGGGTCACATGGTTCATATAGACTTATATAGGGAAAAGCTTTTAAAATCTTCTTGTCAGTAACCTACAACATTCAAATTTGGATCACATGTGTGGTTTTGAGTGGCAAGATGAACCTTGACATGAGTTGACCTTGGTATTGACCTAGTGACCTACTTTCACATTTCTGTAGCTACAGCCTTCAAATTTGGACCACATGCATAGTTTTGAGCACTGAAAAAAGCTTTGACCTAGAGACCTACTTTCACATTTCTCAAGCTACAGCCTTCAGATTTGGACCACATGCATAGTTTTGTGTACCGAAACAAACTTTGACCTTTACATTGACCTAGTGACCTACTTTCACATTTCTCAAGCTACAGCCTTCAAATTTGGACCACTTGCATAGTTTTGTGTACCGAAACAAAGTTTGACCTTGATTTTGACCTAGTGACCTACTTTCACATTTCTCAAGCTACAGCCTTCAAATTTGGACCACATGCATAGTTTTGTGTACCGAAACAAACTTTGACCTTTACATTGACCTAGTGACCTACTTTCACATGTTTGAAGGTACAGGCTTTAAATTTGGACCAAATGCATAGTTCTGTGTTCCGAAATAAAATTTGACCTTGATTTTGACCTAGTGACCTACTTTCACATTTCTCGAGCTACAGCCTTCAAATTTGGACCACTTGCATAGTTTTGTGTACCGAAATGAACTTTGACCTTAAGATTGACCTAGTGACCTACTTTAACATTTCTGTAGCTACAGGCTTTAAATTTAGATCACATGAATATGATTGTATACCGAAACAAACTTTGACCTTGACAATGACCTAGTGACCTACTTTCACATTTTTGAAGGTACAGGCTTCAAATTTGGACCACATGCATAGATTTGTGTTCTGAAGTGAAATTTGACCTAGTGACCTACTTTTACTTTTCTCAAGCTACAGCCTTCAAATTTGGACCACTTGCATAGTTTTGTGTACCGAAATAAACTTTGACCTTAAGATTGACCAAGTGACCTACTTTCAGATTTCCCAAACTACAGTCTTCAAACTTAATGCACATGCATAGTTTTGTGTACAAAGAACTTTGTCCTTGAAATTGATCTAGTGACCTACTTTCACATTTCTCAAGCTACAGCTTTCGAATTTAGACCACATGCACAGTGTTGTGTACGGAAATGAAATTTGACCTTGAGCTAGTCAGTAAGTCTTGAAATTTGGAACATACAAAAATGGCACATTGGTGGGCGCCAAGATCACTCTGATCTCTTGTTACAATATCTGTTCTGTATGTACAGGGTATAGGATGTTACATGTTCCGTATAGATGACACAGATGTTGTTGATGCTACAATGAAAGGCAGTGCTGCCAGATTTATCAATCATTCATGTGATGTAAGCAAATTAACTTTATTAACCTGACAACTTTATGCAGTAACTTTTATTTTATAAAGAGAAGTAAATTGTCATGATTCATATATTAAACAGTTCAGAGATCAAGGTAGTTCTGCATGTTTATAAATATAAAGTAATGGTGTAACATCATTTTTCCAGATAACTTAGAAAAAAGCCAAGACCTTGCATACAAAATATAAAACCATTATTGGCAATCCGTATGTGAATTCATAAAAAGCAGAAATGTCACTTGTGATCTAAGGATAACATATAATGATAAAAATGTGAGAAAAAAAAATCCAATTAATATTTTAAAATCGACTTGAAAATTTCAGGATATCTTTAATCATGCATAGTTATCTCAAAAACAGGCACACAGATTATTCATTTAAAGTTTAATTAAAATCTACTTTGTAGTAAATTTTCTGTTTACAAAAATGTTATTTAATGTTGTGATTTTCCTGTTGACTTCCATTATAGAACTAGAGGTCCAAATATTTTAAACCAGTATAGCCAAAAAGTCATGGCCCCATCTTACTTATATGCCAAATTTTCTTAATATATCCTGAGGTTTTCTCAAATTCTGCATAGTGGAAAGTTTTTTGTTCCAGATGCACAGGACTACATTGAACAGTTTTCATTTACAAAATAATTGGCATTGTAAGTTGATCTTATTCCTTCCAACATGGCACATTATTGTTTATACCACTTTCTGCATTTTTTTTTCAGCCCAATTGTTACTCGAAGGTGATAACTGGAAACAACAGGAAGCATATTGTCATTTTTGCAATGAGAAAGTAAGCAACTACTTTTTCTTCGCTTGTTCATGCAATTTGAAGAAGTTAAAATATCAATGTTCTAAATTTTGACTCGACAGAAGCTTACATACCAGTAATACTTGTACTAGTAAATATCAAGATGTACTGTAGATCTGGGTATAGTTAAGACTGTTTTATTTGTATTAACTTTTGCAATAATAGTGAAATACAAATTAAGAACTTGTAATTAATAAATGCATTTTTAGTCCCCTACCGGTAACTAGGAATGCTGTCTGTTTGACGGCAAATCTGGATCCTGCAATTACTACTTATTCTTGTAGGTCAAGTAATAATTGTTTTTGCTCTGTAACTTTTACATGCATTGATGTAGTTGTACACACAAACATTTCCCATGACGAGACAGTGTCAGTTCATGATCTATGCTTGTTGGTTAAAGGTCAAGGTCACTGTTTCAAGGTCAAGTGAAAATTTGTTTCTGCCCCACAACTTACAGTTGCATTGCAGGATTATTTTTATTACTATACAGAAATGTTTCCCATGATTAGACTATTTGTCGTGCATATGACCCATGATTGTTGGTCAAAGGTCATCATTGAAGGTCAAGTAAAAATTCGTTTCTGCTACATTCTTTATGTGCATTGATTGATTATCTTAATTCTGCACACAAATGTTCCCCATGCTGAGACAA
Source organism: Mercenaria mercenaria (assembly GCF_021730395.1). NCBI lineage: Eukaryota > Metazoa > Mollusca > Bivalvia > Venerida > Veneridae > Mercenaria > Mercenaria mercenaria. Next base: position 17,585,371 of record NC_069370.1, on the reverse strand, counting down.
TGTGTTGTGAACATGATCTATGCTTGTAGATCAAGATCACTATTGAAATTTCATTATAAATAGTTCTTGTTTCTTAGCTCCTAAATGCCTTGAAGCATTGCTAGTCTTAACACTGTTGCCAACAACCACAAGGGACAAACACTAACAAAGTTTAGGGGACTTCTGTATTGCCACTGCAATACTTGATCACTTGTTTCTAGTAGCATGTAAAACTACAAAGTGCCAGTTCTTAAGTGTGAACAGGTCTCATGCCCATCATATTGCATAATACAAGTGACTTAAAAAAAATTGCAATACAGGTGACTTAAAATTTTTTACAGATCTTCTGTATTTTCGAAGTTGTTGAAAAATAATTATGGCCATTTGGTGTAAGCACTGTTGATTTTTAGCTCGACTATTCGAAGAATAGTCTAGCTATTCTACTCACCCTGGCGTCGGCGTCGGCGTCACACCTTGGTTAAGTTTTTGCATGCAAGTACATACAGCTATCATTTAAAGGCATATAGCTTTGAAACTTATTTATTCTTTTTCTAGGTCAATTACCAACCTCACTGGGTCAAGTTTCATAACTCTAACATGTATTTTGAGCAAATTATGCCCCCTTTTGGACTTAGAAAATTCTGGTTAAAATTTTGCATGCAAGTTACTATCTCCAAAACTAATGAAGATATTGAATTGAAACTTCACATGTGTCTTCGGGGTTATAAAACTAGTTGATAGCACCAAGTCCCATAACTCTGACCTTCATTTTGGCCAAATTATGCCCCCTTTTGTACTTAGAAAAGTTTGGTTAAAGTTTTGCGTGCAAGTACATACAGCTATTACTAAAAGGCATATAGATTTGAAACTTATTTTTAGCTCACCTGTCACAAAGTGACAAGGTGAGCTTTTGTGATCACGCGGTGTCCGTCGTCCGTCCGTGCGTCCGTAAAATTTTGCTTGTGACCACTCTAGAGGTCACATTTTTCATGGGATCTTTATGAAAGTTGGTCAGAATGTTCACCTTGATGATATCTAGGTCAAGTTCGAAACTGGGTCACGTGCCTTCAAAAACTAGGTCAGTAGGTCTAAAAATAGAAAAACCTTGTGACCTCTCTAGAGGCCATAATTTTCAATGGATCTTCATGAAAATTGGTCAGAATGTTCATGTTGATGATATCTAGGTCAAGTTCGAAACTGGGTCACGTCCGGTCAAAAACTAGGTCAGTAGGTCTAAAAATAGAAAAACCTTGTGACCTCTCTAGAGGCCATATATTTCACAAGATCCTCATGAAAGTTGGTCAGAACGTTCACCTTGATGATATCTAGGTCAGTTTCGAAACTTGGTCACGTGCCATTAAAAACTAGGTCAGTAGGTCAAATAATAGAAAAACCTTGTGACCTCTCTAAAGGCCATATTTTTCATGGGATCTGTATGAAAGTTGGTCTGAATGTTCATCTTGATGATATCTAGGTCAAGTTCGAAACTGGGTCACTTGCCGTCAAAAACTAGGTCAGTAGGTCTAAAAATAGAAAAACCTTGTGACCTTTCTAGAGGCCATATATTTCACAAGATCTTCATGAAAATTGGTCAGAACCTTCACCTTGATATCTAGGTCAAGTTCGAAACTGGATCACGTGCCATCAAAAACTAGGTCAGTAGGTCAAATAATAGAAAAACCTTGTGACCTCTCTAGAGTCCATATATTTCACAAGATCTTCATAAAAGTTGGTCAGAACGTTCATCTTGATGATATCTAGGTCAAATTCGAAACTGGGTCACGTGCCTTCAAAAACTAGGTCAGTAGGTCAACTAATAGAAAAACTTTTTGACCTCTCTAAAGGCAATATTTTTCATGGGATCTGCATGAAAGTTGGTCTGAATGTTCATCTTGATGATATCTAGGTCAAGATCGAAACTGGGTCACGTGCGGTCAAAAACTAGGTCAGTAGGTCTAAAAATAGAAAAACCTTGTGACCTTTCTAGAGGCCATATATTTCATAAGATCTTCATGAAAATTGTTCAGAACGTTCACCTTGATGATATCTAGGTCAAGTTCGAAACTGGGTCACGTGCCATCAAAAACTAGGTCAGTAGGTCAAATAATAGAAAAACTTTGTGACCTCTCTAAAGGCCATATTTTTCATGGGATCTGTATGAAAGTTGGTCTGAATGTTCATCTTGATGATATCTAGGTCAAGTTCCAAAATGGGTCACGTGCGGTCAAAAACTAGGTCATTAGGTCTAAAAATAGAAAAACCTTGTGACTTCTTTTGAGGCCATATATTTCATGAAATCTTCACGAAAATTTGTCAGAATGTTCACCTTGATGATATCTAAGTTAAGTTCGAAAGTGGGTCACGTGCCGTCAAAAACTAGGTCAGTAGGTCAAATAATAGAAAAACCTTGTGACCTCTCTAGAGGCCAAATTTTCCATGGGATCTGTATGAAAGTTGGTCTGAATGTTCATCTTGATGATATCTAGGTCAAGTTTGAAAGTGGGTCACGTGCCATCAAAAACTAGGTCAGTAGGTCAGATAATAGAAAAACCTTGTGACCTCTCTAAAGGCCATATTTTTCAATGGATCTTCATGAACGTTGGTCTGAATGTTCATCTTGATGATATCTAGGTCAAGTTCGAAACAGTATCATGTGCGGTCAAAAACTAGGTCAGTAGGTCTAAAAATAGAAAAACCTTGTGACCTTTCTAGAGGCCATACTTGTGAATGGATCTCCATAAAAATTGGTCAGAATGTTCACCTTGATGATATCTAGGTCAAGTTCGAAAGTGGGTCACGTGCCATCAAAAAAGAAGGTCAGTAGGTCAAATAATGAAAAAACGTTGTGACCTCTCTAGAGGCCATATTTTTCATGGCATCTGTATGAAAGTTGGTCTGAATGTTTATCTTGATGATATCTAGGTCAAGTTTGAAACTGGGTCAACTGCGATCAAAAACTAGGTCAGTAGGTCTTGAAATAGGAAAACATTTTGACCTCTAGAGGCCATACCCTTGAATGGATCTTCATGAAAATTGGTCAGAATGTTCACTTTGATGATATCTAGGTCAAGTTTGAAACTGGGTCACGTGCCTTAAAAAACTAGGTCAATAGGTCAAATAATAGAAAAACCTTGTGACCTCTCTAGAGACCATATTTTTCAATGGATCTTCATGAAAATTGGTCAGAATTTTTATCTTGATAATATCTAGGTAAAGTTCAAAACTGGGTCACATGAGCTCAAAAACTAGGTCACTATGTCAAATAATAGAAAAAACGATGTCATACTCAAAACTTGATCATGTGGGAAGAGGTGAGCGATTCAGGACCATCATGGTCCTCTTGTTTCTTTTTCTAGATCAATTACCTACCTCACTGGGTCAAGTCCCATAACTCTGACATGTATTTTGGCCAAATTATGCCCCCTTTTGGACTTAGAAAATTCTGGTTAAAGTTTTGCATGCAAGTACATACAGCTATTACTAAAAGGCATATTGATTTGAAACTTATTTTTTCTTTTTCTAGATCAATTACCTACCTCACTGGGTCAAGTCCCATAACTCTGACATGTTTTTTGAGCAAATTATGCCCCCTTTTGGACTTAGAAAATCCTGGTTAAAGTTTTGCGTGCAAGTACATACAGCTATTACTAAAAGGCATATTGATTTGAAACTTATTTTTTCTTTTTCTAGATCAATTACCTACCTCACTGGGTCAAGTCCCATAACTCTGACATGTATTTTGGGCAAATTATGCCCCCTTTTGGACTTAGAAAATCCTGGTTAAAGTTTTACATGCAAATTACTATCTCCAAAACTAATGCAGATATTAAATTGAAACTTCACATGTGTCTTCGGGGTTATAAAACTAGTTGATAGAATCAAGTCCCATAACTCTGACATGTATTTTGGGCAAATTATGCCCCTTTTTGGACTTAGAAAATCCTGGTTAAAGTTTTGCGTGCAAGTACATACAGCTATTACCAAAAGGCATATAGCTTTGAAACTTATTTATTCTTTTTCTAGGTCAGTTACCAACCTCACTGGGTCAAGTTCCATAACTCTTAACAATTATTTTGAGCAAATTATGCCCCCTTTTGGACTTAGAAAATTCTGGTTAAAGTTTTACATGCAAGTTACTATCTCCAAAACTAATGCAGATATGGAATTGAAACTTAACATGTTTCTTCGGGGTTATTAAACTAGTTGATAGCATCAAGTCCCATAACTCTGATATGCATTTTGGTCAAATTATGTCCCGTTTCGAACTTAAAACTCTTTTGATATTTAACATTTTGGGTAATAATTTCCTGCTTCTGTGACAATATTTCGAATAGTCGAGCTTGGCTGTCTTACGGACAGCTCTTGTTAGGACTTCCATCCACTTCTAGCGTGCATGTTCAATTGTATCTTGTTGCCATGATTGTGTTACATGACTTTTTTTTTTCAGTAACTACCTTTTGGTGCAGGAACAAATGCTTGGTCATGTTATGAAGTGACAGCTGTAAAGTAATTAATAATACAAAATGTTATGCTGTTTACCTGGCTACAAGGTCCTCAACATAACATACTGATTCTTGGTAGAAAACCTTAACTTTGTATATAAATGTTTTTCACTGTACATGTATTTCAGGATTTTACGAGGGGAGGAGTTAACGTACGACTACAAATTTCCTATTGAAGAAATAAAGATACCATGTACATGTGGAGCTAAACGTTGTAGAAGATACCTGAATTAGACTGTGAATTTATCCGCAACCCAGCCTAGAGACTTTACTCCAAAAGGAAAATTAATTGACATAGATTGACGAGCGAGGGGAAATAACAACAGCGGAAACAGTCCATATTGTGCGTTGTCAATGAATAACCAGTGGATCAGTATTCCTGCTAGTATTCAGTATAGGGCAGGGAGTAAAATTTTTATAATGTAAGGGGAAGTAAGGACAAAACAGATAGAGTTGTTTTTACATTAAAAATTTTATTTATTATCTTGGATGTTAGAGGAAAATGCTATTGAAAATATGAAGAATCTCCACTTTGTTACCAAATTGCATGATGGGAAAAAAATGTTGCATCTTCAAACCTCACACTTGTTTGATGTCAACATCATACTTAATATGACACTGCTAGAGTAAAGCATGGAAAAGCAGTTTTTAATCCCCCGCCGTAGCGGAGGGATTATAGGAATGGTCTGCATCCGTCCGTCCTTCCGGGCTAACAAATTGGTACTTGAGTGTCTAGCAGGTTAGGGTTTGGACTCTTTGTTTATATGACAGTCACTTTAAAAAGTGTCCAAAAGTGGGTTTATGTGACTAATTTTTGGGTTTATGTGGCTAAAATTTAACACAGAAAAGTCACTTTAAGTATCATACCGTGAGTACGTCCGTCCTTCCGTCCGTAACAAAATCGTGTCCGGTCCATATCTCCTAAACCCCTTGAAGGATTTTCATGAAACTTGGGTCAAATGATCACCTTATCAAGACGATGTGCAGAACCCATGAGTCAGCCTTGTCAGTTCAAGGTCAAGGTCGCAACTCAAGGTCAAAGGTTTGAGCCTGCCATTTTGTGTCCGCTCTATATCTCCTAAACCCCTTGAAGGAATTTTATAAAACTTGGGTCAAATGATCACCTCATCAAGACGATGTGCAGAACCCATGAGTCAGCCATGCCAGCTCATGGTCAAGGTCACAACTCCAGGTCAAAGGTTTGAGCCTTCCTTTTTGTGTCCGCTCTATATCTCTTAAACCCCTTGAAGGAATTTTATAAAACTTGGGTCAAATGATCACCTCATCAAGACGATGTGCAGAACCCATGAGTCAGTCATGCCGGCTCAAGGTCAAGGTCACAACTTAGGGTCAAAGGTTTGAGCCTTCCATTTTGTGTCCGCTCTATATTTCCTAAACCCCTTGAAGGATTTTCATCAAACTTGGGTCAAATGATCACCTCATCAAGGCGATGTGCAGAACGTATGAGTCAGTCATGTCGGCTCAAGGTCAGGGTCACAACTGAAGGTCAAAGGTTTGAGCCTTCCATTTCGTGTCCGCTCTATATCTCCTAAACCCCTTGAAGGAATTTTATAAAACTTGGGTCACATGATTACCTCATCAGAATGATATGCAGAAATTATGAGTCAACCATGCCAGCTCAAGGTCAAGGTCACAACTAAGGGTCGAAGGTTTGAGCCTTCCATTTGGTGTCCACTCTGCATCTCCTAAACCTCTTGAAGGATTTTCATCAAACTTGGGTCAAATGATCACCTCATCAAGAACTCATGAGTCAGCCATGTCAACTCAAGGTCAAGGTCACAACTGAAGGTCAAAGGTTTCAGCTCTGTATCTCCTAAACCCCTTGAAGGATTTTCATGAAACTTTGGTCAAATGATCACCTCATCAAGACGTTGTGCAGAATTCATGTCAGTTCAAGGTCAAGGTCACAGCTAAAATCAAAGGTTTACCCTTCCACTATCCATAGCAGTGGCGGGGGATTTAGCTGTCTTTCAGACTGCCTTGTATAATTTGAGCCCTACCTTGGGGAAAATGAATGTTAGAAGTAATGTCCTTGTTTTGAACTACTCTTTGTAGAAAACAGTAAGGAGTGATTAAACTATACTTTAGTCCTTTGTTTGCTTGCCGTGCTCTGCTGCCAGTTTGAATCTACACTTAGGGTGTTGAATTTTTCCATGTAAGGCAGTCATCCAGCCACCTTACAGATCAGTGGTTGTACGGAGGTCTCTGCCCGTGCCTAAGATATTGATGGGCACATGGGTGGTTCTTCCTCCACCTTCAAAGCTAGAAAAAAATCACGGTATGACCTAAAACTGTTTTAGAGTGAGTTAAGCCCAACAAAACAAATTGATTCTTTGTAGAAATACCATATCTATGAATTTGTTACATATATGCAAGTGTTTTTGTATAGCAGTTGTTGATCTAATGGTGATGTATGTTTTGTACATATTAATAAAAATGCTGCTTGTTTCATGTAACATTTTTATCCGAAAAAGGATTTTTGATTAAATGATTTACATGTAATTGTTCACTATATTTTTCAGTCTTTCAGAGATGTATAAATGGCAAGATGTCTTACCAAATAATTTTTAATTTGCTGTTGTAAAAATAAATGAATGCTTCAAGAATGCTAAGTTTCTTTTATATTGTTACAGAAAGTTTTTGTAGTAGAACTTGTAATAATGAGAGGTTGCATGGCTGTCAAATTTAGGTATGACACATACATAGTTAAAGTTTCTGCCCTAGAATTTGCATAGCATTGTAGTAGGAGTAAAGGCATGCTTTTGCTGTTCACTAAACGTTAATTCTTGGTTTTGATGTTCACTGCCCTCCAAAATGTTCTTTTTTTTTACAGACAGGCAATTTCATTATGAAATAAGTTACCTCAACAGGTGAATCTTTCCCTTCATGATTGTGTTCTGAAAAAAGCAGTTACAGTAGCATTGTGTGTTCAAAAAAAAAAAATGGGATGCCTTATAAAGACATACCTAGGTGAACTGAAGAGTCAAAATTGCTAAATTAAATGTTAAAGTTATCAGTGAAACACTGCATATAGTGGCTTTATTTCCACAATGCTGTCACTAGCTCTTTGATAGTTTTTGGAAACAATGTTTAAAGATTTCAGTGTCATTGACTTTAAACTACTTATAGCCTTTTTGAACTAAAATTTAGCCAGTCTATGTTAGTTCTACTAGGCCACACATTCACCATCGTCAAGAGTTATAGAGACAATCATACCTAATGACATTAAAATCTCAATTTTACCAAAAATTGACTTGGGACATTGTGGAAATATAGTGAAAAAATTTAATTATTTTGTTAAACTTGCTTGTTAAAGACAGCATTTTATGTTCAGATTTTTAGATAGTATAGTAAATGTTATATTTTGTGTCAGTTTCATGTACAGAGACTGGTCTTGGGCATTTTCCATTTATTGCATTTATCTGGTATAGTACCTTCAAGGTGATAAATACCATTCAAGATTTTATTTCCGTTGAGCGTGTTCTGTATATCTTTCAAATCCATTTATGTTTATTAATGCAACATTTTTCATTGAATTTATAGCATTAAGAAGGGATAGTACCTTTATAAAGGGTCACTGTGGGTGCTGTGTATTTACCACCAGTGTGTGTTCTCTATTTATTTAGTTGTCTCATATTTTATCAAATTTTCTGTTTTAAATCTGTACACACAGTTATGTTTCTTTTGCAGTAATAATTAGATATCCTCTTTTTCCACATCATGTTAGTTTTAGCTCGACTGAACAATAGGTAGAGCTATAATTAGACTCGCCCATGCGTCGGCGACCCAGTTTGGTTAAGTTTTAGCATGTAACCACTCTTTAACCACTAGTAATGGATTGATTTGCACAGGTTCCATAGCTCTGCTTTCTTACAAAATTATGCCCTTTTTTTTTTAACTTTTAAAGTAATTCAGTTGGCAAGGCTGTTTTAATAGTCGAGTGTTACTGCCCTCCAACAGCTCTTGTTAGGTTACAAATTTCTTTGAAAACAACAAATGTTCGAAAGAGGTGTGGCAGTAATCAAAAACACTTAATTATCTATAAGTAGTACTTTTTTTTTCCAGAAAATAGTTCTTTCAGCATGTGTATAAAGTCCACAACTAGCAACTTGCCAGAAATTAGGGGCAAGATTTAAACTATATTATTATGTCTCCCACCACACAGTGGTGTGGGAGACATATTGATTTACTCCAGTCTGTGTGTGTGTCTCTGTCTGTCTGTCTGTCACAAAGCTTGTCCGCACTCTTAAGTGGAACATTTCTCATCCGATTTTCACCAAACTTAAACAGAATGTGTTTGACCATAAGACATCGGCCAAGTTCGATATCTAGCCAAATTGGTCGAGGCATATTGGAGTTATGGCCCTTGAATTACCGAAAATCAGCCTTTTTGCTCTTGTCCGCACTCTTAAGTTGAACATTTCTCATCTGATCTTCACTAAACTTGAACACAATGTGTTTGACCATGAGACCTTGGCCAAGTTCGATACCTAGCCAAATTGGACCAGGCATATTGGAGTTATTGCCCTTGAATTACCGAAAATCGGCCTTTTTGCTCTTGTCCACACTCTAAGTTGAACATTTCTCATCTGATCTTCACTAAACTTGAACAAAATGTGTTTAACCATGAGACCTTGGCCAAGTTCGATAACTAGCAAAATCGGTCTAGGCATTTTGGAGTTACGGCCCTTGAATTACCGAAAAATAAGCCTTTTTACTCTTGTCTGCACTTTAAGTCAAACATTTCTCATCCGATATTCACCAAACATGAACAAAATGTGTTTGACCATGAGACCTTGGCCAAGTTCGATAACTAGCCAAATCGGTCCAATCATTTTAGAGTTACAGCCCTTGAATTACCGAAATAATCGGCCTTTTTACTCTAGTCGGCTCTCTAAGTCGAACATTTCTCATCCGATCTTCACCAAACTTGAACAAAATGTGTTTGACCATAAAACCTCAGGCAAGTTCGATAACTAGCCAAATCTGCCCAGGCACTTTTGAATTATGGCCCATGAATTACTGATTGGATCCTCTCGTCCAGACCATCTAATTGGATCCAATCATCTAAACCATCTAGAGAAACTAGACATTTTTCATAGGGGCAGTTGTTGGAGACATGCGCTTTTCTCAAAAGCATCTCTAGTATTATCATTGTGTAGCTGTACATTTTAATATTGCAATGACTAAATAAGGTTGTGAGTTAAGATATTAATTTGTTCTTTTTTTTATGAAGTTTTGAGTAGCAGAATGGTTATAAATTGCCTGCAGTCATGCTCAACTCTAAATTTTGATGTTACACTTTACCTGGCTAAATTTCTACAATGAACTTGTCCATAGTACCATTGTTAAAAGTGTTGCTTACCAAAAAAGATAGTGACAAAATGGCGAACAGTGCAGATCATGATCAGACTGCACAGATGTGCAGGCTGATCTTGGTCTGCACTGGTCACAAAGGCAGAATCACTTGTCGTCAGCTGTCTAAGGGTTAAAGTAAAGTCTTAAGTTGAACAGAATTAGTGTCTACAGATTTTCTGTAAATGGTGCACGTTCTTTTTTTAGCTCGACTTTTCAAAAATGTAGAGCTATTGCACTCGCCCCGGCGTTGGTTAAAGTTTTTGATAAAGTCAAATATCTCTGTTACTATGAAAGCTATTGATTTGAAACTTAAAATAGATATTTACTATCAAAGTCTACACCAGGAGAAACAATCCCCATAACTCTGATTTGAATTTTGACAGAATTATGCCCCTCTTTAACTTAGAATTTTTGGTTAAAGTTTTTTATAAAGTCAAATATCTCTGTTACTGTCAAAGCTATTGACTTGAAACTTAAACTACTTATTTACCATCAAAGTCTACACCAGGAGAAACAATCCCCATAACTGTGATTTGAATTTTATTGTAACAGAATTATGCCCCTTTTTAACTTAGAATTTAAAAAAAACAAAATTTGATAAAGTCAGATATCTCTGTTACTATTAAAGCTTTTGACTTGAAACTCAAAATAGTTATTTTCTAACAAAGTCTACACCAGGAGACACAATTCCCATAACTCTGATATTAATTTTGACAGAATTATGTCCCTTTTTAACTTGGAATTTTTTTTACTGGCAAAGCTCTAATTCAGAGTCAAGCACTGAGAAAAGTCGAGTGCGCTGTCTTACGGACAGCTCTTGTTATTAAGCATAAAAATTTGACAGCAGTGGATGAGAGCATAAAGAATTATTCTGCAGTGGATGAGAGCATAAAAATTATTCTACAGTGGACGAGAGCATAAAAATTTAGACTGCATTTGGATGTAAAAGTGACCTTATTTTTGTGTTTATTATGCAAATGTTGTAAATAATAGTTAATAAGAAAATGAAATCTTGAAAGTTGTGAGAGGTGCATCTATATCCCATATTATCTCATAATGCTGTACAAACTGTAAATATTTTACATAAATTTGAAATAGAACATGTGAAAGGCAGCTGTTAGATTATGATTTAGATGTTAGAAATATGTTGTTAGAATTTAAAAAATATTGACTGCTCTGAGTATGGTGCAGTTGAACTGTTGTTTATGTTATGTCTGTACAAACTTCATGCTTGCACATTTTCTTTTTTTTTTCATGTACATGTTTGAAAGGGGTAAAATTTGAGATTGAAATATTTTGTTGGTTATCTTTGGTCTGTTGTTGGTTAAAGAATAGAAAACATGTTTTTGGTAACCAGTGTACATTTTGCTTTAATGAAATCCTTCAGCGATATTGTTTAGTAGAATTGTATAGTGAGATTCAGAATAACTGTTCCAGCAATGGTCATAGACATATTCAGAAGTAAGCAATATTATTGGGACATAGGGTGAATACGTATTCACAGTCTACATAAATTTGGATCGTAAACTTTATGTTCAGGAAGTGCACATATATTTTTGTAGTACTTACAAAAAATGATAACTGACCATTTTTACAGTAGACAATTAACTTTGCTGGACTGGCCATTTTGAACCTGATTATACTTATCACAAATTGGTCTGTGTTTTATGGTTGTTGTTAAATAGATACAAGGGTAGTTTGTCACACATGCTGATAGAAATTTTGCAAACGTTGGTTCAGTTTTTTTCTTGGCAGGGTGCATGTTGATTTATTTTTCTCTATTAATGAAATACTGTGTAGCGTTGTGTATTAAATATGTGTACATTTCACTGTAAATATTTGATTAGTATGTCATCCTTCTCTAACACGTGTGATTCTCATTAGATTAATAAAATATTTATTTATGCAGAACTGCTTTTTCTTGTTTAATTTTACTCGGAGTAGCGTTTGATGGGGCACATGACCTACTTGAGCGTAAGTCTGGTTTCACATGCAAAGTTGGTATAACTAACTTGACCAAGACTTGATCAATATATCCTGTTACCAATGTGTATGCTGCATTTTAAATTCTTTCATGCATGATGCCAATGGTGCATGAGTTAGCATGTTGGACTACAATGCCAGCCATCAGAGTTTGATTCCTGGCTGTGTCTTGATATCCAGACTAGTGTTCAGTGTTTGGTGATTTACCAGTATTCATACTGTTTCCAGCAGTATCTGCATACTGTATGCTTGGGGAAGTGACTAGACACCTGCCGTGGGCTCTGCTTGAAATAAGGTGTTGCATCCTTTCCAGGTGGGGACTTCTCAAATCCCACCATTTTTCCAGGTGGAAATTTACAAACCCCACATTTTTCCAGGTGGGGGACTTATCAACTCCCCACATTAAACAAGAAACTTTACCTTTGACGAGCTATGGACCGAACTAGAAGATAAACCAAGACGTACAGGAGGGCATTACATTGAACTTGAACAACAATGTAATAAGAACCAACAAAAAACTGCCATATTGCACTTTATTTGATCAGGAAACCCTGCACAATTAAATAATCTCCAACATTTAACAACATTATGGCTGAACCAGAACTGCATAATTGATACATAGATGCCCAAACTTGTGTTACTTTTTCATAAACTGGTTCATTTTCAAATTGGAAAGCATTACGATTAAGGTAGTGGACTAATAATGACATTAACCTTTACCCTGCTAAACTCCTAAAATGGAATGGTCCATCATTCAATTTGGTCAGTACTATTTCTTATTCGAAGGGGTGTTCAATGAAAATTTACTGACTGAAAAGCAAACAATGCAGACCATGATCAGATTGCACGGATGTGCAGGCTGATTTTGGTCTGCACTTGTCGCAAAGGCAGAATCACCTGCTGCCAGCAGGCTAAAGGTTAAGTAAATTACATATCTGCACTCTGTGTTCTTTTTTCAGGAAGTGATGCATGTGTCCAGCTATATTTATATCTGAAGAATGCCGAATTGCGTTAACAAGGATAAGTAATATTCTAACACGACCTGCAAATAACCTATATACACATAGGAGAAAATGAATCAACGGTTATTTTGCAATAACCCATGCGCGTGCAAAGTAGTGTCATCATCCTCTATGTATTGAATGATCCAGGTGCATAGCAAGAAGTGTAGTTCAGTGTCGTAAAAAGTAGTTACCATTTTTTCTAACACTGTTGATACTAGTATGTCGTGTTAGAATCGAAATAACATGTTCCCAAGTGTGATTTATTGTAGAATAACCAGAGTTTTTCGTTCTTATGCGAAACAATATATCACGAATTGTTTCACATAAGAACTCAAAACACGGCTTATTGTACGATGAACCATGCTTGGAAACTTACTTCTTAAATACCGAAATTGCGGAGTGTCATTATTGATCCACTACCTTAAGAAAGCTGCAGTGGCACACTAGTCTAATTTCTAAAAATAAGGGCAAATATCCAATGTGACCAGCTGTAGAACACAGCCCTACAGCAGTGTATGTATGAAATTCTAATAATAGGAAAACGAACAGCAGATTCAGATAATAAATTCCAATTCATTAAAATGATAACCTTGCCAGAATCAGTCTTTCAAACCATAGGCACCAGACAAGGAAGAAAATGTTGAACCATGGTTTCCAGCAGAAAATGTTCTTTTCTACAACACTTTGGGAAACAAGAGGACCATGATGGTCCTGAATCGCTCACCTATCCCCACATGACCCAGTGTTCAACTGAGTATGACGTCGTTATTTCTATTATTTGACATAGTGACCTAGTTTTTGAGCACATGTGACCTAGATATCATCAAGATAAAAAATTCTGACCAATTTTCATGAAGATCCATTGAAAAATATGGCCTCTAGAGAGGTCACAAGGTTTTTCTATTATTTGACCTAATGACCTAGTTTTTGAAGGCACGTGACCCACTTTTAAACTTGACCTAGATATCATCAAGGTGAACATTCTCACCAATTTTCATGAAGATCTTTTGAAAAATATGGCCTCTAGAGAGGTCACAAGGTTATTCTATTTTTCGACCTACTGACCTAGTTTTTGACCGCACGTGACCCAGTTTCGAACTTGACCTAGATATCATCAAGATGAACATTCTGACCAATATTCATGAAGATCTCATGAAAAATATGGCCTCTAGAGAGGTCACAAGGTTTTTCTATTTTTAGATCTACTGACCTAGTTTTTAACCCCACGTAACCCAGTTACGAACTTGACCTAGATATCTTCAAGGTAAACATTCTGACCAATTTTCATGAAGATCCATTGAAAAATATCGCCTCTAGAGAGGTCACAAGGTTTTCCTATTTTTAGACCTACTGACCTAGTTTTTGACCGCACGTGACCCAGTTTCGAACTTGACCTAGATATCATCAAGGTGAACATTCTGACCAATTTTCATGAAGATCCATTGAGAAATATGGCCTCTAGAGAGGTCACAAGGTTTTTCTATTTTTAGATCTACTGACCTAGTTTTTGACCCCACATGACCCAGTTTCGAACTTGACCTAGATATCATCAAGGTGAACATTCTGACCAATATTCATGAAGATCTCATGAAAAATATGGCCTCTAGAGAGGTCACAAGGTTTTTCTATTTTTAGATCTACTGACCTAGTTTTAAACCCCACGTGACCCAGTTTCGAACTTGACCTAGATATCATCAAGATGAACATTCTGACCAATTTTCATGAAGAGATCCATTGAGAAATATGGCCTCTAGAGAGGTCACAAGGTTTTTCTATTTTTAGACCTAATGACCTAGTTTTTGACCCCACGTGACCCAGTTTCGAACTTGACCTAGATATCATCAAGGTGAACATTCTGACCAATTTTCATGAAGATCCATTGAGAAATATGGCCTCTAGAGAGGTCACAAGGTTTTTCTATTTTTAGATCTACTGACCTAGTTTTTGACCCCACATGACCCAGTTTCGAACTTGACCTAGATATCATCAAGGTGAACATTCTGACCAATATTCATGAAGATCTCATGAAAAATATGGCCTCTAGAGAGGTCACAAGGTTTTTCTATTTTTAGATCTACTGACCTAGTTTTAAACCCCACGTGACCCAGTTTCGAACTTGACCTAGATATCACCAAGATGAACATTCTGACCAATTTTCATGAAGATCCATTGAGAAATATGGCCTCTAGAGAGGTCACAAGGTTTTTCTATTTTTAGACCTAATGACCTAGTTTTTGACCCCACGTGACCCAGTTTCGAACTTGACCTAGATATCATCAAGGTAAACATTCTGACCAATATTCATGAAGATCTCGTGAAAAATATGGCCTCTAGAGAGGTCACAAGGTTTTTCTATTTTTAGACCTACTGACCTAGTTTTTGACCCCACGTGACCCAGTTTCGAACTTGACCTAGATATCATCAAGGTGAACATTCTGACCAATTTTCATGAAGATCTTGTGAAATATATGGCCTCTAGAGAGGTCACAAGGTTTTTCTATTTTTAGACCTACTGACCTAGTTTTTGATGGCACATGACCTAGTTTCGAACTTGACCTAGATATCATCAAGATGAACATTCTGACCAACTTTCATAAAGATCCCATGAAAAATGTGACCTCTAGAGTGGTCACAAGCAAAAGTTTACGGACGCACGGACGGACGACGGACACCGCGCGATCACAAAAGCTCACCTTGTCACTTTGTGACAGGTGAGCTAAAAAACGGAGAAGTGTCTCTGCGAAATGAAACAGTGAGAAAATGGGACTCCCGCTAGATGCAAGGTAAACTACCAATTGTTCAATGTGCTTAGTACCCAGTTATTGAACTGTGTGTTTTAGGTTTGAAAATTAATGCATTCTTGAAACTGGCAGTTTGTTACAAAGTATACCTAGGGCTACGGTATAACCTGTGCATTTTCATTTTCTTTCTGGTCTGGTCCCAGTTACAAAGTTCAATATTTATTTTGTCTGTGACATAGTAATTTCTGTATGACTTATGCTAGAAATATACATAAGTCTGGAAATACAAAGTATAAGGTGCTAATTTTACTGTTAAAAACGTAGAGGACTGGCTAAAAAATTCTATGAGGAAATATCAACAACTATATAATTAATACATGTTGTACCAATCTTAAAATATCAAAATTAAGGTGGGAACTCTATATAAAGAAATTGTAAGCAGATATCCTTCTGATCAACCCTCTTAATTAATGTAATACAAGAGGACCATGATGGTCCTGAATCGCTCACCTATCTCCACATGACCCAGTGTTCAACTGAGTATGACATCGTTATTTCTATTATTTGACATAGTGACCTAGTTTTTGAGCACATGTGACCTAGATATCATCAAGATAAAAAATTCTGACCAATTTTCATAAAGATCCATTGAAAAACATGGCCTCTAGAGAGGTCACAAGGTTTTTCTATTATTTGACCTAATGACCTAGTTTTTGAAGGCACGTGACCCACTTTTAAACTTGTCCTAGATATCATCAAGGTGAACACTCTCACCAATTTTCATGAAGATCTCGTGAAAAATATGGCCTCTAGAGAGGTCACAAAGTTTTTATATTTTTCGACCTACTGCCCTAGTTTTTGACCGCACATGACCCAGTTATGAACCTGACCTAGATATCATCAAGCTGAACATTCTCGCCAATTTTCATGAAGATCCATTGAGAAATATGGCCTCTAGAGAGGTCACAAAGTTTTTTCTATTTTTAGACCTACTGACCTAGTTTTTTGACCCCACGTGACCCAGTTTTGAATCTGACTTAGATATCATCAAGATGAACATTCTGACCAATATTCATGAA
Organism: Mercenaria mercenaria; assembly: GCF_021730395.1. Lineage (NCBI taxonomy): Eukaryota > Metazoa > Mollusca > Bivalvia > Venerida > Veneridae > Mercenaria > Mercenaria mercenaria. The sequence goes on along the minus strand of NC_069370.1, from coordinate 17,568,704 downwards.
GATCTCATGAAAAATATGGCCTCTAGAGAGGTCACAAGGTTTTTCTATTTTTAGATCTACTGACCTAGTTTTTAACCCCACGTGACCCAGTTTCGAACTTGACCTAGATATCTTCAAGGTAAACATTCTGACCTATTTTCGTGAAGATCCATTGAAAAATATCGCCTCTAGAGAGGTCACAAGGTTTTCCTATTTTTAGACCTACTGACCTAGTTTTTGACCGCACATGACCCAGTTTCGAACTCGACCTAGATATCATCAAGGTGAACATTCTGACAATTTTCATGAAGATCCATTGAGAAATATGGCCACTAGAGAGGTCACAAGGTTTTTCTATTTTTAGATCTACTGACCTAGTTTTTGACCCCACATGACCCAGTTTCGAACTTGACCTAGATCATCAAGGTGAACATTCTGACAATATTCATGAAGATCTCATAAAAAATATGGCCTCTAGAGAGGTCACAAGGGTTTTTCTATTTTTAGATCTACTGACCTAGTTTTTAACCCCACATGACCATTTCGAACTGACCTAGATATCATCAAGTGAACATTCTGACCAATTTTCATGAAGATGCATTGAGAAATATGGCCTCTAAGAGGTCACAAGGTTTTTCTATTTTTAGACCTAATGACCTAGTTTTTAACCTACGTGACCCAGTTTCGAACTTGACCTAGATATCATCAAGATAAACATTCTGACCAACACTCATGAAGATCTCATGAAAAATATGGCCTCTAGAGAGGTCACAAGGTTTTTCTATTTTTAGACCTACTGACCTAGTTTTTGACCCCACGTGACCCATTTTCGAACTTGACCTAGATATCATCAAGGTGAACATTCTGACCAATTTTCATGAAGATCTTGTGAAATATATGGCCTCTAGAGAGGTCACAAGGTTTTCTATTTTTAGACCTACTGACCTAGTTTTGATGGCACGTGACCCAGTTTCGAACTTGACCTAGATATCATCAAGATGAACTTTTCTGACCAACTTTCATAAAGATCCATGAAAAATGTGACCTCTAGAGTGGTCACAAGCAAAAGTTTACGGACGCACGGACGCACGGACGCACTGACGCACGGACGACGGACGACGGACACCGCGCGATCACAAAAGCTCACCTTGTCACTTTGTGACAGGTGAGCTAAAAAACAGATAACTTTTAATAACATGGCAAAGGGAATTAACGTTCAAACTGGACTACAATCCTACACAAGTTTACTTTCATCCTTCTGTCAGATGACTGGTTAAACATAAGCAATATAAAAGCATTTTACTTCCACATTGTGTAAATGCTATTTACTGGCAGGTGGATGAATCCTAAGTTGAAAAGTACTAAATTATTACAAAATCAGAATGAAGGAGTGTCATACTTAAAATAGCTGTAACAGAGATAATGTATACATAAATATATAGAATAAATTAGTATTTACTTCAATAATGTACAACTTTACATTATAATACACATATACAATGCATACTGACTTTCTGCTCAAGACTTCTAACTACTCTGGCTTTAACTTCACACAGTAATGTTTATACATTTCACATCTTCACAATGTCATGGTGGTCAAAATGGATAAATAATCTGAAAAGTGGCAAGATGGATGTTGATAAAATAAAGCCCCAATGTTTACGCTAGCAATAATATGTACATTTCACCAACAAAATATAAATGTAATTATACCCTCAAATAAAATTTCATAAATCTGGAAGAAGCTCACCTTTCTATTTTACTTCAAGCTATTTTTACATCCACTGTACAGAAAATTCGTAACAATCTGTGTTAAATTACGCACTGTAAAACACTGACCACGCAAGCTCTTAAGTGGATGAGCAAAATACTAGTTATCCAGGAATCAAAGAATGTACAGAACATATAAGGAAAATGGCTGAGGAAGCCGTCAATCCTTGATTGAGTGGTATTTCACTATATACTGACTACATCACCAGATAATTACTGTGAAGTTGTGCGTCTTAGGAGTTTGTTTTGAATTTCACTTAGCCAGACCAGTGATATGGGCCCTAACTCGGTCAAAATTTTGTGTGACAAGCCTAAATATTTGTGTCGCATATATCTTAAGGCATTTGACCTGAAGTCATTAAACTTTACACAAATGTTAAAAAGCACCTAGGTTAATTTGGAAATTACCATCCTATCCCCTACCTCTTTACTTTTTTTTACTCCTTCAGTTTTTTTTCTTCCATCCCGTCTTTCTTGAAGATGTTTTGTAGTATCCTTAAACCACACCCTTTCCCCCCCAGACTTATATCCCAAATCTAACATGAAAGTTTCCCTGTCTTGCATTGTCTGCAAGTAACATATGACCATACAGCCACAGTAAATTATGGCACGAGTCTCCTACGGACACACAACTTAGTTTTTCCATGTAAAAGAAATTTACGACATAAGAAAAAAAATTGTTCCTGACTTTTTGGCTAAAAGGTACATATTAAAAGTAAAAGCGGTGTAATTATCAAAACAGCATAATTTTCATTGTATCACACTTTCATGCACACCAAACAACAACAAAACAACTTGTACAAAACATCATCAGCTTTCCAAAGCATCCAACACTTTCATTATTTGTTGTTTCACAATCTTGGTAGCTTCCCCAGCTGTAGGAATAACACAGCGGTCCCGGTTAGTAATTTTTATTCCAGTGTCTTCATTAGAACCATAGGAAAATGTAATCAAGTCCGGATGACGCTTCTTAGACGTAATTTTAACTATTGTTCCCAGTGCACGCCGGCTCTGTATGTAAGCCATTCCTTTCTTCTTCGGTATTTCACGTAAAATATATAAATGGGAGTCTGTGACAAGAATAAAACTGAAACAGACCAAGTATAGAAGTTATCAATAAATCTACTGAAACAAAACAAAAAAAGATCAGTAATTTAAATTAAAATGTAATAAATAAAAGTTGAATAGCTTTACACTTAACCCATCACAAATAGATCTAAGATGGAAGAGTATTAGCATGCAATTTTTATTAAATGAAATCTTTCATCAATATACTCTTTTTGTCAAAATTTTGGGAGAAAATATCAATTGAAGTGACACAGAGATAAAGTAAGTTTAGTTTACGGTCTCTGCATTTTTTTTCACCTTTGACAATTACCAGTAGTACAAAATGTGTGATCAAAACTGATATTCTCCCAGACTATGTTCACTTTATTCTATATTCCACTGTAAATTTGTCAATAAATAGAACCTCATATAAATACAAATGAACACAAAATGTGTAACCAGCCCAGCAGCTCTGTCGACAGAGCATCAGAACAGTATTCCTAGGACCTGGACTAGAGTCCTGGCCAGGCTGCACATTTTTTTCATACTGTGATATACCTGGGGTGAAGAAAGCCATTATTATCGAGTTCTCGACACTGGCAAGAGTAGACAATATCTGGTTTCTTCAACCATGTTTCCAGACTGACCATCTCTCGTCTCTCATCGTCTGACTGGTCAAGGAATTCTCCATCCTCACCTATAGAGGGGAATATTTACAAAGTCATTGAGCAGGCTACTAAATTACAACCAAGTATCTAGAAATATACTATAGTTGAAAGTTCAATAATAACAGGCCGCCATGTGAATATTCTGTTTGTTTTGGAGCTAAACTACTAGAGCTCAATCAGCCACTTTATTTCTTTTAAAGGATTGTTAATATTATGAATTCTCTCGACATTTCCACAGATCTGTTACAGTGATAACTAACCAGCCTGATATTGTACCATTCAGAACATTAAATTATTGACAGTCAAACATAGAAAATACCATTCCATTTCAGAAACTTGAATGAAACAATAGCTGTTAACCATAATCTGACAACTTATGTGGGCTGGCTTATAATGAAAATTCATTTTTAATCTTGTAACTTAACACCTCTGAATACTGCATGACAACATTTCATAAATCAATTATTTAGAAGCATATCGTTAATTCCCCACCTCCTAACCATTGTACTGAAGATACATAAATATTATACCTTCCTCCTCATCTCCTATGGTGAACACAGATGCCATATTGCGGTATCTTTTCCCGACCCTGTCTGTATTACTGATGTGACGTTCTTCTCCTACCTGGTCATTCTTGATGTAGTTGGATAACTTTTCCTTCATTTCTGTAGATTTACTCTTCACAACGTTTGACAGTCTTCCAAATATAGAATCTCCAGTATCACCCTACAATAATAACTTTCTTTTGAAATACTCTTTACACAATGTGAGAACATTTCCAATGTGAAAGTTTTTACTTCTGGTATTTATGATAATCAAAATTTGGCCCTAATTAAGATTTTATCTATATCTGATCGCATTTTGGTTAACCTTTTCTCAAACAGATTTATTGTCTACATCATTTGTAAAACTTCAAAAAAAGTTGAGTACGCTGCAATTTTAACTAGTAAGTTATATTTAACAGATCTTGACTCAATCCATGCCATCAGTCCTCTTTCAAAGACAATGAATACAAAGTCCTTCTAAGTACCTACCTTTCCACTGCTGGGTTTAAAGTCATCGCCACTCTCAGCATCACTGATATTACCCAGTTCAGGTACACATACAATACAGGACTTGGGATTGTGGTCTACAATACCGTCATTTAACTGACCATTCAGCAGATGATGTAATGCTGAAGATATGTTACATTGTTTAAAAAAAAAAGGTATAAAAAGTATGCAAGCTCTTATAATACTAATTTTACCCCATTCAGTAAAGGTTTAAAGCATAAACAGTGTATACATGATGATGACTAAAGAAAATAGTAATATCAGGGTCTGTAATCATCAAGTTTTCAAGACTAGATTTTAGACTTAAACCTAGAAACACTAAATACTCAATTTACTGTAACTCTGATTATAGATTATCAAGCTGAAATTTGGCTTAGCTGTCTGTAGTTGTAAAAGTCTGATTCATGCCTAGTCTCATGACAACTAATTAAGCAATAATATAGTTAAAAGAAAATTTGGCATTCTAAAGTCAAAATTTTGCATAAATATGACATTACATAACAAATAATTTTACTGTTTTGTTACATATAACACACTAGTATTACTGACCAGCGTATCCCCCTCTAGCCACACTGATGTACTGCTGATGTTTCTGCAGGAAGTTTGCCACCACCATGTTCACATACTGGTCCTCCTCATCACGCCCACTACCCACAAAACACAGGTGTTCCCCACCAGCTGCCGATCCTGCCAATATATATAAGGTTTGTTTTAATGAGAAATAGAAGTAATTTTGTTTAGCCACCTTATTTCAAGATATAACTGACACATGCATATTCCCTCCATACTTAATGAGAGCTTATGAAATGAATGTGGATGGAGACACAGAGAACTATCAGGCATTATATAAAGAATATAAGTTACTGTCTGATAAATTTGAATTTGTCAGGACAGTCTAAGTAAATATTCAAGGCAAGTAAATATTGGACTTAAAATGCAGAATCCAAGCAAATTAAGCTTTTTTTTTTAATTTTTGGAATTTGGGACTAAATGGAGTAATAAATCCAAATAAATCTGCTCTCTCTCTTTCAGGTAATACAAAGAAGAATGCTATTGTTGCGTATCTGATCCATGCTGTTCGCTTTCAAAGCCTATTGCAATTAGAGAAACAGTTAGCGAACAGCATGGATCCTGACCAGATTGCACGGATGTGCAGGCTGGTCCGGATCTATGCTGGTCGCAAATGCACTAAGTTGGTTTTCTCATGGTGCGGCTCATTTGGAGATTCTTGCGAGGTTTCAAACCCATAGCAATGAGAGGCAAGCGACCTTAACCAGTTGGCAACAAAGCTTCATAATACCAATGTTAACATTGGGTATTGTGCTATGCCTGTCACAAAGGCTTCTATCTATGTAGACATTCAGCATTCAGTGTTCATTCAGGCATTACGGTACAGAAACTAGTAACTGTACTTACCTGCCAGTATGGCTTGTTGCTGAGCTGAGAACAGTCCTTGTACAGCAGTGTTAAACTCTTCTGGATTTTGTAACATCTGAAACAAACAATTACACGTTACTACAGAATGTAAGTGCTACTCTTTACACTGTCTATAAGAACAATTAAATTTTGGCAAAACTAGAGCTGCTTTTGAGAAAAGCACATGTCTCCCACAACTGCCTAATCATCTAGATTGCCATTTCTGCTCCACTATGTATCTGAGTCAACCATGCACCAAGACCTGTATCACTGACATCAGTATTTTCGGTAATTAAGGGGACGAATATTGCTACATTCACAGGTCATACAGAAATGCGGAAGGGGTGCATATTCAAGAAATCGATGGTGGGAAAATAAAAAACATATTCCTAAACTGATACAATACTGATGGACAACTGTAATATTCAGTACTTTGTGGATAAGGATGCAGTACTATGAATGTAATAGGAAAACAGAAGTCTTTTTGAAAGTACATTCAACACAAATTATTAAGCTTTTGTATAAGGAAAAAACAGGTTTTTTACAATAACAGTGTTCCAAATAATGTTGAAGGGATGAAATTTTCTTTCTAACACACCGGGTTTGCTTAAACATGTAAAATTTTAACGCCACGTCATTTCAGCTCGGGATGGACGCCATATTTCTCATTGATAAAAAATGTAAACAAAAAAATCAGAGTGGGATTAGCATTGCAAGGACATAACATGACATTCTTCACAATGAATACCTTATAACAGATATCTAAGATGCTACACAGGTCGGGCGGGTTAAATGCATAATGTCTATCACTTGAAATTCTTCTTGAAAAGGTGGCTAATTTTAGTTTATTTACATAGTTTTTAATTTTCCCACGACTTCTCAGCGATTCACTGCAAATGTATTATTGCGCCGGACGAAAGGTAACTCTAATAAACAACGGGAGACAACTTAGGTGTTAGCACGTGTACGATTTTTAAAAAAAAACATGTCGCTGATTATAATTTCTTATCAAATAATGAATTCTATTCAGATATTCGTCTTTAATATTAGAACATTATTAATTTGTGTGGACATTTATCAAAAAATATTACTTACAGTGGACTACTTTGCGCATCAAACTGATTTCCGCTTCAATTGTGAGGCACTTCCGTTATACTTTTTGACAACAATAACAAAACACAAAATGAATCAATAAAGTCACTTATAAACCGATTGCTACTTAAATCAATGTAAGTATAGTTGTTGTTACAACATTATACATGTTCGTTACGTTATGAGATATAGTTTATCTTGAACTGCATAATCCATTAATTACGTTTACATGATATTACATTTACAACTTATTTGACCCCGTTTTTTTACATGAATGACAGCATTCTCGTGCAACTCGTGCAAACAGAGTTATGAAAAGTATGGTGGAGAATTCAAGGACGAATTATAAATGACATTAAAGTGAGGATAACTGTATATTCGTCAAGTTTTGATCATTGACATTCCTGCTATGTAATTATTAAGTTTTGTGAACAAGATAAGAATGTTACTTTTGCACATATACACATTGATTGGACCTCTCAACCAAATTCCATACCTTATTTTAGGCATTTTCAAAACAATACATTTTCAAAAGTTTGTTGAATGTGTTTTGATATTTAAGTGCATTGTAGTTAATGAATACCAAGTTAAAAATTAATAATGGCAACATTTCTAGGCCCTTATTGTAAGCCACTAGACTTCTGTAACGATAAATGTTTAATGTATTAAGGGGAATATACTCTTTAAGTTTTGGAATGTGACATTCCTTGACCACCGTATCTTTTCTTATGCACTACTTTGTAAACAAACTAAATAATGTGTTTTAGCTTACATATGCGAAATGAAAAGCAAGACAGAGAACTTATTTCACATTCTTTCTTTAAATTAGAATCTGTAGGAGATTGATAAATGTTTCGACAAGGTGAAGCACTATTATTTTCGCACAAAAAAGTATTAACTGTTGACTTTGAATGTACACAATAAGTCTTATGTAATTCAACAATTACTTTCTTGTATCAGATTTCTCATTTTTGTTTTAGTGAGCAATCCTTTGTGTACTTATAACAGTTGAAACTATCCATTTCATGTACCAAAATCTTGTACTTTTTTGCAGGTAAATTTTATCATACCCCACCCACTTTTTTCTAATTTCAAAGTATGCATCCCCTTAACTGGCCATAATTCCAAAGTGCCTGGGCCGATTTGGCTAGTTATCGAACATGGCCGAGGACTTATTGGCAAACACATTTTGTTCAAGTTTGGTGAAGATCATATGAGAAATGTTCGACTTAGAGCGCAGACAAAATTTGTGACAGACGGACACATTTGTGACAGATGGACACACACACACAGACAGGAGTAAATCAATATGTCTCCCACCACACTGCATTGTCTTCTGTTGCATTGAAGCTTTGAGCTTCCTTAAATACGATATGATATCTAGCAGATTTACATACCAGATTAGCATCTAAATGCATGGCTGTTGGAAGATGTCCACTGTTGTATTGCTCTGCCGGTCGACAATCTACTACAAAATATCTTACTCCATCTCCCTGAAAAATAACATACAGTAAGTTACACTTTAAGATATATTGGACCCAAGCTCATACTTGAAAATGTGACCAATTACTTCATAGGGTCAGCGTAAACATAAAATCAACATGTTTGTATGTATAACCAGTACTGTGTATCTGGTTTAAAATAATACATACATAACACATGTATAGATAAGTACATGATATATGTGTATCACCACTAAAAACCTGGAAGTTCATTTAAAAATACAAATATTTTAGTGAAGATGTGCATCTGATATGTTTAAACAGTGGTCTTAGATGAAAAGGAACAATATTTCTAAGCAGAGGAACATTACAATTGTAAACCTACAGCAACTTTAAGTCTGTAGAGAAATTTCTCTCAGCTCATTTACTTACATGTATTTAACATATGGTAAAAGTCACCCTAAACTGCTCAGGTAATAGCTATGTAAAGCCCACCTTAGCTTCAGTCCTGATCAAATAAGACAGTATCAAGAAAATGCCAAAATAAAATAAGCCGGTTTCATAATTCTGAATACATGTATTCCAGTGCACAGCCCTATTCAATTACTTTGTATTATAACTGAAGGATTTTGGTAGGTCTGCAACAGATCTTGCGTTTATCAATAGAGGAATATGCGTACCCCAGCAGGACTATTTGCTTGTAGAAGTTCTCCTACACCGACAGGTAGACACAACATCTGAGACAATTGCTGATCTGTTTCCTCCGAGGATTTCATCTGACCTAGACTTGTACCAAACAATGGACGCTCATAGTCCTGTAATAAAATTGCACAATGTAGATGCAAGTTGTTTTCTTCTCCCTTCATAGAAAGCAATATGCATTGTCTGGAACACGACCCACTACCTGGAACATTACCAACACCCTGGAACATGACTCATTGTCTTGAACATGACCCAATACCTCAATAATGACCCACAGCCTGGAACATGGCCCATTGCCTGGAACATGGCCCACTGCCTGGAACATGAACCACTAGCCGGAACACAACCGAAGCAGACTGCCTGGAACATGATCTACTCTCTAGAAGTAGGGAATTTTAATGACATTTTCCTCAAACTGAAAATATCTCTGGTTTCTTTTATATAATAGGCTTATTATAACAGTTATTCGATCTGGGGTGCTGTATTTGGCTCGAGTGGATTTTTGACAGCGCCGAGTGTGATCCGACCTTGCGAAATCCACGTGAGCCGAATACAAAATCCTAGATGTAGCTATTGTTATAATGACCCTTTTATTATATACCTCTACCTTTTTGTTTGTTGTTTTGTTATTGAACGAAATCTTCAATGTTTATCGATATTTAAATGGAACTTAATGAAGTTTTTATGTGCGCTATTTATAGAACTGTGTCAGGTCATGCATATTAATGAAAGTAGTCCGGCAGCACACAATATGAAAGGTAAAATACGGAATTTAAAAGGTACAATACGGATTTTTTTCTGCCTGTTCATATTTAATTGTGAAATACAAGCCGATTGTTTAAAGAATTTATATAGGTATATAATAAAATAAAATATACATACAATACTTGGATGAAATCACAATTTTAAATGAAAAGATTAACTGTACTAGAAAACAACACAGTCTTTTGAGTTCACACTTTCTCAGCAAATTAGGACATTCATCACTTCTAATTTGCTTTTGTCTGAAATGGCACTTTTTTAATATCAGAAATTCCAATTATAGTGTGATTCCTGAACTGTCATTATCTAACGTGTCCAGCCGCCCTGTGTGTGCTTATATAAATAATTGTGACTTACCCGTCTGAATGACTGTGGTGTTTTGGAACCATAGTACTGTGCTAATGAACAGAAATCTTCGATATCCTCGGCCTCTAGAGCGCTCGGAAATGATGCTATTAAATCTGAAATACGTATATACCGGTATACAATGTATACATAAATATTTCACAAGCTTTTAAGGAAGTTGCATTCAAATTTGTAGCAAAATGCCATAAATATAACAGAAATATTTTCATTTCTCTACAGCCAAATAGTGTGTAAAGCTCTACACTGTATGCTGTAAACTGAGTAAGAGAGAAACTGAGAAAAATTTCAAGTATTACTAAATGATGAACGATTTTGTATTAAGGACATACAGTATAACCTTATCAAATGGCTTGCCAGTCAGTAGTCAAAACTGTCTGCCTGAGGACCAAAGGAAAAAGGTTTTGGTAGAACCTTGTATCTTACCCTCAATCTTGAGCCAGCTGTCATAACTGAACAAAGTAAATGCATATTTAGAAAGTAAATAAATATTGTTTAAACCAAAGTTTTAACTGTTGGCAGGCAAGTTATAAAGACATTATTTTTCTGAATTTGTAAGTTAAAATGGGTTATAATTCAACAAAAAATTAATGGATTGTAATTACAAGAGGGCCAAGATGGCCCTAGGTCGCTCACCTAAGAAACACACCATAACTGTAAAACATGTTTGACCTAGTGATTTCATGGAAACAAATATTCTGACCAATTTTCATTAAGATTGGACCAAAAAATTGGTCTCTTGAGATTAAACAAGCATTTTCTTAGATATGACCTAGTGACCTAGATTTTATCAAGGCAGTAATGAAGATCAATTGAAAAGTACAGCCTCTATCACATACACAAATTTTTTCTTTGATTTGACCAAGTGACCTAGTTTTTGACCTCAGATGACCCATATTCAAACTCTACCTACTATTTCATTAAGGCAATCATCCTGACCAAATTTCATAAAAATCAATTGAAAAATACAGTATCTATCGCATACACAAGATTTGTCTTTAATTTGACCTAGTGACCTAGTTTTTGACCCTAGATGACCCATGTTCAAACTCGACCTAGATTTTATCAAGGATATAATTCTGACCAAATTTAATGAAGATAATTGAAAAATACACTCTCTATTGCATACACAAGGTTTTCCTTTAATTTGAACTAGTGACTTAGTTTTTGACCCTAGATGACCCATTTTCAAATTTGACTTAGATTTCATAAAGGAAATCATTCTGACCAAAATTCATGAAGATCAATTGAAAAATACAGCCTCTATCACATACACAAGTTTTTTCTTTGATCTGACCTAGTGACCTAGTTTTTGACCCAAGATGACTCATATTCAAACTTGACCTAGATTTCATCAAGGCAAACATCCTGACCAAATTTCATAAAAATCAATTGAAAAATACAGTCACTATGGCATACAAAAGTTTTTCGGCGACGCCGTCTAAATTCGTTTTCGTTACCTATGCCACGTGACTTCAGTTTGCAAATCAAACTACTTGATAACGCATTATAGATAATTTATCAAAATGGAAGATTTATGCAACACTGCCTGATTGGACGAGAGTGTCAATTTCTTTCACTCTGTTGATTGTGCTACGTTGAGTGAAATGTAGACAAAGCGTTTATCCTAAACGACGCTGTTCACAGTTTTAAAGCTAACTTTGGCTCAGTATATTTAGCAAGAATATTGATATATCTCAAAATGATAAGTAAGTTTAATAAATATGATAAAAACCTGTTCAAATACCAACATATATCAAATTAAAGAAAGAGCTGAATACGGTCTGCGTATCACATGAATAAGGGTGTGATAAGAGTCTTTTATGTAGAGAAGTGCTTTTTAAAAGATTTTCCTTGTTACAATTGTCCTCGTCTGTATATGAAAAAGGTTTCTTGTTTTTGTGACTTATTCAGATTGCATATTAAAATGAGTACTTGTTTCCTTTGATATATTTGTTATAAATTATTTAACTGATTTATTATATATGTATATTTTTCTTTAGTATGGTATGCAAATATTGAACTCAGTTGAAATCTGCTTTATTATATATATGCTATATAATGATTGAATTTCATTACACTGAAATGAAGGGGGAAAACAACGGTGGGGGAGGCCCTGAACATGTATTACGTAGCGATGACACTGCGTACAGTTGCATGTGCTTTCCCAAAGCAAAAGCTGCAGGAAATCTCTTCTGCATTCATACCCTATGTAGGGGGGGCTTTCATTAAGGATCCAGCCACCGAGGGAGGGTGTCCTACTTTTAGGATACGCAATGACAAGTTGGACCTGGCTAAGCAGTTTACGTTTGATAAATATGATTTCACTCTGGAACCGTTGATATCTGACAAACGTTCCAGTCAAAACACAAATAAAATATCAAAAGGAGTCATACAAGTTAAAGACATAAACTACAATGACAACATAAAGCAGTTTGCCAGCGAAAATAACATCAAAGTTTATCACCGGGGATTCGAAATAATTAATGGAAGGAAGGTTCCGTCAGCAACAATTAAACTCACATTTAGTTCAGAAAATGCACCGTTGAAGGTGAAACTGAATGACGGAACCCATGTACCAGTCTACCCATCGTTGTTATCTCCCCTCCGGTGTAATAAATGTCAAAAACACGGGCACTCTGCAAACAAATGCACAGGAAAACCAATATGCCCACACTGTGCGGGCCCACACTCACACTATGAATGTCAATACCGCGATATAAAGAAATGCGCTAACTGCAATGGACCACATAGCGCTGCATACAAAGGCTGTGTAGTGTACACCAACTACTTGCAAAGCATACATAACAAAAACACAGCAATCAAACATAAATATGAGGCCAGAATGAAAGATGCTGGTCTCACATCAACAGAAGCACCGAACCATAAAACACAATCGCAGCAACCACAAAACTTAAACGAATATATACACAAGTCAAAGGTTAAAGATATCATTATGCAACTAGCAACTAAGATACAAGGTCAAGATATTGATGGCCAAACAATCGAACAAATGCTTGATGAAGCAATATCAAAGGGCGACATCACACCAGAACAACAAGACCAACCACAAGAGACTGTGGCGGGACAAACACATACCCCACCCACTTACACACAAAATACCAGTGCACCCAGATACCACAACAAGAGGGTATCTGGACCCAGACATTATAGTAACGTGAACAGAAATGTAAGGCCACAGGGTGCAATAGGTCGCAGACGCCCTCGGTGGGGCCCACATCACCCCCACCACCACCCCAGTGGTATGCCGGATGTGGTCCCTATTAGGTGACATCACTGTTAAGTAAAACGAAAATGTAAAACAATGATCCCCACCTAATTAACTAATTAATAATGTCCGGTGTAGATTCCAAGACGGCAGGTAATTGTAATTTTAATATTATGTCTTGGAACGCCCGGGGGTTTGCAGGGGACAAAAATACAAAGGTCACCGAATTAAACAGCTTCCTTAAGTCATCCACAGATACAATACATGCCGTGTGTATCCAGGAAGCGTTTAGATATGGCAAAAAAATAACACCACCAAAGCTTTATGACTATGAAATTGCCACATATCAAAAACGCACAGATCAAGAAGGAGGCGGTACAATAATATATGTCAAACAGGGCATCAAATTCACAGTCGAAAGATCAATAATTCACAATGAATATGAAATTAACGGCATAACTATATATGGTCACAGCAAAATATAACAATTTATAATTGTTATGTAGCATATAAAAAAACATAACACCGAAGAACACTATCAAAAATGTTCTCTAACATACGAAACCACTCAGTAATTCGGGGAGATTTCAACATTAAAAACCCACTCTGGAATCCCCCGGGCGATCCAAGGTGTGACTCGGCCTCTGAGACTATGTTAATCTATTATCACAGAAAAATCTAGTTGTATTAAATGATGGAAATATAACAAGGCTAAGTGATTTACCAATCAAAAAGACTCAGCAATAGATTTGGCAATAGTTTCTCATACATTGGCACAATAGCATTCTTTGGAGTTATCAATAATACTTTTGGCAGTGACCATTTTCAATATTTGCTGGGATTAGAATTTTCAATAAAAACAGAGGCGATTCATACCACCCGCAAATATAAGATAGGTAAAGCAGACTGGGACCAATATCATGTACTTCGCAATCAGGCATTTCCATTATAACACTGAGGCAAGACAGTGGATGAAAATCACACACAATTTATAAATGATATCTATAGTATTAGTAAAAAGAGTATACCAATGGTCAAAGGCAAGAACAATAGGAAAAGGTTATACCCTGGTGGACTGAGGATTGCGCAAATGCAGTTAAACAAAGGGGAATGCTAGGAAAAATTATAGCAGAAATAAGAATGATGAAAACCTGCAAAAATACAGGTCACTCCGTAATAAGGCAGTAGAGATCATTAAAAAAGCAAAACGCACCAGTCTTGAAAAGTACATAACGCAAATAAACCATAAAACAACATCAAAAGAAGTATGGGACGTTGTCAATAAATTTAGAGGCAAATCATCTAGCTCTATTGGTACACTTCTGAACGACAACGATCCGGTGGTTATGGAAAAAGATAAGGCAAATTTTCTGGTGCAACACTATAAGAAAATCAGCAGTAATGACAATTACAGTGCTGAATTTTTGGCAAATAAACAATATAAAGAGCAAGAATACAATCTCTACAATGAAAATAACACAGCCCCACATGACGATATTGAGTATAATAAACCATTCTCCCTCCTTGAATTAAATATGGCCCTTGATCAATGTAATAGTTCTGCCCCAGGCGAAGATGCGATCCATTATGATATGATCAAAAATTTACCAATACATGCCAAAGAAAAACTCTTAAAGCTTTATAATCAGTCTTGGAAAGAAGGCTCTACCCCAGAAAGCTGGGGCGAGGCCATTATAGTACCAATACTTAAGCCCAATAAGGAAAAAACAAACCCTGCTTCATACCGCCCCATCTCCCTAACGTCAACCCTCACCAAGGTCATGCAAAGAATGATAAAACCAAGACTTGAAACTTATATTGAAAATAATAATTGTTTCCCCCATATCAGTCAGGATGTAGGAAAGCCCATTCGTGCGAAGATCACCTCCTTCGCTTCGAATCAGACTGTAAGAGGCCCATCGGAAAGGTTATTACCTAATAGGCATATTTTAGATCTAAGTAATGCATTTGATAGGCATTGGAATAAAGGGTCTCTCTTGAATTTAATATCTCTAGGCATTAAGGGGAGAATGCTTACAGGGATCGCTAATTTCCTGGAAGGCAGAAAAATTAAGGAAAAGGGTTCAATGGCCATTTGTCAGATACAGTAGAACCTGACAATGGCACACCCCAGGGAAGTGTGATTAGTCCACTGATCTTTAATCTCATCATGAACACTCTAAACACGGCTATAGATGCACACAACAAACAGTCCCCTCCCGGTGACCGGACCGAACTTGCCCAATTTGTAGATGATGGAGCCACATGGGTAACATCACCAAACCCACATAGTGCATTACTAAAAGGTCAAAAGGTCCTTGAGGTAATAGAAAAATGGAGTAATGAATGGGGATTCACCATCAACCCTAATAAAACACAAGTGCTAATGGTGTGCCGGCAACCATATCTTAAAGTCCTAGCAAAATCGAATAAAGTAACGCCGGAACTTAAATTATGTGGTAAAACTCTTGAAATAGCACCGACCGCCAAATTCTTAGGAATGTATTTTGATCAATATTTAACGTGGCACCATCATATAAATAATCTAGTTAATAGGTGTGAAAAAGATATTAACCTCTTGAGACTAATATCAGGAACAAACTGGGGAGCTAATAAGAAAACTAAACTCATGTTATATAACTCCTTAATTTTGAGCAAAATTAATTATGGTAGCACAGCATATGCGTCAGCCTGCAAATCTCAGTTAAAAAGGCTAGATGTAATACAAAGTAAGGCCCTAAGAGTAGTCACTGGAGCATATAAAACAACTAATAAAATGGCAGTATTAGTAGAAACGGCCCAGCTACCATTAGATATAACAAGAGAGGTCAATATGCTCAAATATTGGGCCAGGTCAAGCCGCCTAGGTGAAAATCTGCCCATAAATAATACAATCAAAGCACTGAAAGAATGCCCCAGTACCATCGAAAGGGTTAGAAACGGTCACACTGGTAGGAAAGAGCTTAGAACCCAGCCGTACACTAGGTTAATAGGTTACTAGATAAATACCAATTAAATGAAGTAAATATAAAAAGAGCCGGTGTTTTCATATAATGCTGGGATCATGGTCCACAACCCCCGACTTAAGCCTTAAATGCTTCATTAATAAAACAGAAGATACCACCCAGGCCAAACATATAACAGAAATGCATATAATGAAGCATTATAGGTCACATTACCATATATATACAGACGGTAGCAAAAATCCCAGCGAAAATAAAGCGGGCGCGGCCTTTGTTGTCTTTGATCCCTATAGCAAAGAAATTTGCTCGTCGGCTCTCAAACTAGACCTAGGGTCTCCATATTCACGTGTGAGGCAACAGCCATCCAACATGCACTGAAATGGATACCCGAAAACATGCCCAGAAACATAGCTATATTTACAGATAGTTTGTCTGTGTTACAATCAATAAATACAGGCAGGTCACAATCAAGATCTGATTTTAATAGTTGACATTATTCATAAAATCAGCCATCTCAGTAAAATAGGTATACATGTTTCCCTAATATGGGTCCCAAGTCATGTAGGCATCAGGGAACGAAAGGGTCGATCAACTAGCAAAGCAAGGGTCCGAAAATGGAGCCCCAAAACAGGTCAAATTAGCAGTATCTGAGGTCAATAGCATAATAAAGGCCAAATCAAGGGGGTTTTTTAGACAGAGATGGCTACAACAAGACACAATGCGCTGCGCCCTCTCAGAACATATCCCCAGTAAAATGCAAATTTATAGCACAAACACCGGCCATGATAAGATCATTACCAGGTTAAGGGTGGGGCGGAACGGTCTGGGCTGGGGGAGAACTACTCAGACAAACATCTATGCCCACACTGTACAGAATACGAAACATTCAACCACGTATTCTTCGACATACACAAAGAGTGTACACGAAATGCAGAACACAGATTGGAACTTGAATGTGGACTCCTGAAAATCGGGTTGGTCTGTATAGACAGAAAAACACTCCTCTTCCCTCCAAAGGAAGTCGAGCAGCAGTCTACAGCCTCCTAATACATTTCATCACCAAAATAGGTTACTTGAACAAAATATAAACAAAACATAAACATTACATAGGAGGGGCCCGACCTAACAATGAATTTTACAACTTTGGCCTTAATTTAATATCACAAAGTACCAGGGGGTTTGAATCTCTATATGCACCCCTCTGGGGTACCATGTAAGGCTTAACGGCACTGGTGCGGTCAATAGAGATAATATAATCCAGGGGAAACGTGTATAAACATGTTAAAATCCTAAACTTCGTTCAAAAGAGATGGCGTCAATAACCAGGGGGGCTGAGCTTTTATATGCACCCCGTCTGGGGGTACCATGTAAGGCTTAACGGCATGGTGCGGTCAATACAGGCGATATGTCCTCAGGGTGAAGGGCGCTATCTATTAAAGTTGCTAGGGTCGGGCCTCAACTATGAACAGCTAGAAATAAATTCAAGAATAACATAGTAACAGGAGCGACTGTATATGAAGTATACCAAAATAAGCCCGAAAGAGGTTTTTTAAAATTATAATTTATATTATAGTATTTTACTTTTAGTTGTTAAAATGTATATATACATATGTTATTTTTATTGTTTTATATAAAAAATCAAAAGGCCAAATACTCTTTTAGCAACCAGTATCTTTTAAATTGATCGGATTTTAAACATATACGTAATTTTAAGCCATAACTAGGCTAATTTTAGACAATGATTTTAAAACTAGGAGACACATCCTTGCAAACACTTTACATTTCGGCAAGGATGGTCACCTGTTTTTACTAAATTAGTTTTAAATATATTTTTATAACTTAATTCTATTAAAAACTTTAGGCAAAATAAAAATCAGAAATAAGAGTCTTTGTGTTTTCGTTTTTCGGCAAAGGTCGACTCTGATTTTATCAAATTTTAGCTAGCTTTTTAACCAACTTTTATTCAATTTTAACTTTTTTATACAAATTCTATAATAACAGTAATAAAATCATAAAACCATAAGCAACCAATATCAAATAAAGCTATAAAATAATATAAAGTATTGGTCAGCACTGTATATATGTGATAGGGACCTATGGTGGCATGCATAAGCATGACCCAGTCCGAGAAAGACGCCACCATAGGAAAATCCAGTAGTGATGATGATCCGGAAACATACAGACGTCGACACACAACGGTAAACAAACAACAGGTAAACAGGTAAATTTTAAGTAAAAATTCTTACGCGTAATTTAGGCGACGGGTACACAGGATTCGCGTGTAAAACATTTATTAATATATATTTTATCTTTAAATTTGCAGAGTCGCTAAAGAACACATATAGCTATATTTCTAGACCACTTTTAGGAAGATAATATCATTAAAATGACCAAAATCACGTAGAAACGGTCGAATTTTGATAAAAACAACCGCAAAATTTCATACAGCGCGATTGTAAATATCTTTTACATATAATATGTAAAGTAACTAATACCGATATAATCATTAAATTCAGACTTTGGACTATAAAGTGCAAAAAACAGAACTGAAAAACATTAAAAAATGACAAAATGACAGCATTTTAAAAATATAGTAAAACGGTATCGGTGAAACACATTGAATGTTTACGAGAATATAAAATAAGCATATTTATCGATATGACACATTTATGCAGTAGGCGTGGCGTGTAATCTATAAATAACCTGTGTACTGTCAACAATCGGACGTATATAGAGGCTATGTTTTAAACGTATTTTTAAAGTTTTAATGTTTTTAAAGTTTTGATATTAATAAAATAAAGCTTAAGAGTATAGATGTAGTTCATGGTCAGTGGCAGTTTTTCTCAGGCGCTTCAGGAGTGTTAGTAAGGTAGTCGCGGCTCTTACCCTGGATGACAAAATTTAATAAATTTAAATACTTTTATAACCTATTTATTATTTCGGAAATTATGACACAGTTTAGGGGGGTATAACATTTAAAAACAATATAATAACAATAAATACTCCAGCCAAGACCCAGACATGTTCAAAAATAACACCCGGGCCTTGAATCAAGGTCCCTTTTTAACTATATCATATGAATCTAATTCTTTGGAATCGATCCAGGCGCCGACCTGTATCTGGCAACTGGTCTCAAAATTCAAATCTCGCTGGGCCTACGATTGATTAGTTAGACTGGAAACAGTCATAACTACGCAGCGCAGCGTAAACAAATAAGAATGAATAAAACAAAACAAAACAAAACACTGAAATGAAGGTACGCTGCATACAGTTTATCTATGTGATATGACTACGGTCAAACTTTGCTTATGAAACAGAAATATTGAAATAATTACAATTGTATGTTTTGCTTGACCTTCACTTTTTTAGAGGTGTGACGTCATTGTCCAAAGATTCATGAATAGCGAATATGCATTTGTTAAAGCGGGATCAGTTGGCCTATTTTAGAAATAAATAAAAATAATAAATAAAAAAATCCTTTAATTGATTTTTTTCTCATGTATTCTGATCAAACTTGATTTGTAGCATCTTTAATAGGCCCGCAGCCAACTTTGTTCAGCTGGGACTTTTGACCCCTATTAGGGGCTGCTAGAAATGCCTTTATACAACGTCTCATGAACAGCTCGGTGGATCTTTGTCATACTTGGTCTGGAGCATCATTTTGTAAGGTCCTCTTCCAAATTTATTTATATAGGAACTTGGGCCTTATTAGGGACCACTATAGCTAAAAGCAGATATGCCTTTCTTCGCATTAACCACTAAAATGTAATGGATTTTTATCAAACTCAATGTGTAACAATATCGTATGGTCTCCTGCTTTTTTGTTACAAATGAGGATAGGGACCAATTTAGCTAAAAATATAAACAGGTTTAATGACCTCTTCTCATGAACCGCTTCATGAATCTTCATCAAACTACTGCTGTAATTATTCGTCTAAGGATAAACGAAACAAAATTGCAACCCTACGACTCCTTTGCGAAAAATTAAAAGAGAAGCATTTAAATTGTTAAAGTGAGGTGTTTAGTTTTGCAATTTGAAAAATGTTAGATGAAAGATGAATGTTAGATGAAAAATTCATAAACTTCTTTCCTTATTACAATTCGCCGACCATCATTTTTAAAGATATTTCTTGTTTTCTTTTATATGGCCTAGTGACCTAGTTTTTGACCTCGATAACCCATATTCAAACTTGACCTAGATTTCATCAAGGCAATCATTCTGACCAAATTTCCTGAAGATCAGTTGAAAAATACAGCCTCTATTGCATACACAAGATTTTTGTTTGATTTGACCTAGTGACCTAGTTTTTGACCCCAGATGACCCATTTTCGAAACTGGCCTAGATTTCATCAAGGTAATCATTCTGACCAAAATTCATTAAGATCAATTGAAAAATATAGCCTCTATCGCATACACAAGGTTTTTCCTTGATTTGACCTAGTGACCTAGTTTTTGACCCCAGATGACCCATTTTCGAACTTGGCCTAGATTTCATCAAGGTTATCATTCTGACTATAATTCATGAAGATCAATTGAAAAATACAGCCCCTATCGCATACACAAGGTTTTTCCTTCATTTGACCTAGTGACCTAGTTATTGATCCCAGATGACCCATTTTGGAACTCTGCCTAGATTTCATCAAGATAATCATTCTGACCAAAATTCATGAAAATCAATTAAAAATACAGCCCCTATCGCATACACAAGGTTTTTCCTCGATTTGACCTAGTGACCTAGTTTTTGACCCCAGATGACCCATTTTCGAACTCGGCCTAGATTTCATCAAGGTTATCATTCTGACCAAATTTCATGAAGATCAATTGAAAAATACAGCCTCTATCGCATACACAAGCTAAATGTTGATGGACGACAGACAGACGCCGGACATCGAGCGATCGGAAAAACTCACCTGAGCACTGCTCAGGTGAGCTAAAAATAGAACTTGGCTTGTATCTTATTATTATATATCTGTGTATGCAAAAAGAATTGAACACGAATTTTCAAATGGACATCTAAATTCTAAGCTGAAAAGGGACTGTAAATCGGCCAAATACTTGTGGATTGTACACTGACCTACAATAGACTGTTTGTCTTTATCCTCCGCTGAAAGTAGCTGATCTCGTGCATTTACAAGAATGACAAGTGCCATGAAGAAACACAGGAATGGGTCAGATGTTTGTAGATATACGTCCCACATGTTGAGTATTACCTTTAGATCACATACGGAGGCAAATAAACTTCTAAACTGAAAATAGAAAAAAATCCCATCACAAATAGGTCATCATAATAAAGTCTTGCCTAAGTCTGATATTAATGCAATGGTATATATAAATAAACAGGCATACAAAGCTCATTTGCTTTTGTGTCATTACGTCTTCACACAAATTATGATTGTCAAATGTTTCGTTTCCTCAAAGCCTAATAATGACTGTTTTGTCACTCCGGTATGTATCAGCTTTTATTCACAGGCAAAGATGCCAGATGTCTCTAGATAGAACCACCAACTTGCAATCTGGATTAATGGCTAGCAGGAATGTTAATCTGGATAGAACCACCGACTTGCAATCTGGATTAATGGCTAGCAGGAATGTTAATCTGGATAGAACCACCGACTTGCAATCTGGCTTAATGGCTAGCAGAAATGTTAATCTGGATAGAACCACCGACTTGCAATCTGGATTAATGGCTAGCAGGAATGTTAATCTGGATAGAACCACCGACTTGCAATCTGGATTAATGGCTAGCAGGAATGTTAAACATCAAATTGACAGCTGGAAAATACTGCTGCAGTAACTGTTATCATGGGAATCTTTAACACAGTAGTTATAGTCCTAGTGACATGAAAATTTTCTCTGTTTTAATGAATTACTTGTTAAAAACATGACAGAATGTTAAGGCATTGAAACATTACTCCATTTGTTTAAGCCATGCATTATGCACAAAGTCACATTCCCATATAGACTATAGATAAATTTGCAGATTTCTGAAACTCTGCTTGCTTTAAATCAGTAAATGACTTACCCAAGATTGTGCGTATATATCAGGAGTGATGCGTTTTGTATCAAGGAAAGAGCAGAGCTCTGGGTCATGATACTGTAGCAGCAGTCGAAATAAATGGAATGGTTTGCCATTCTTTCTGCAGTCTCTGAAATACAAAAATAAAGCCATGAATTATACAACAGTGGCTGTGAGTATGATTTTCCTTTACATAGTAGGTTTTTACAATTTACCTTATTTTTACATCATATTTCAACAATGTCTGTGATTTTTCAATATGTAGAAATAGCTATTGAATTGAAGTTTGTCCACCTTTGCTAATCACAAGTCATTTTGTACAACAATTCTTTTTTAAAAGTACTGTTAATACCAGAGCTTCAATATCTCTGTGACATGTTGTTTTTTAAGAAGTAAACAAAAACACAAAAAAATCAAAAGAGTTCCGTAGATGAATCAAAACCATTCACCAATGGTATGAGAAAACCAGATAACTGCTGTGAAAATCCTTTCAAATTCCCAAGTGCTACTTTTTGCCTAATTAACAAAAACACAGTTAATGTGCTTGGATCCCATTACATGTCTTCAGTTCGTACCAAAGTCAAAGGGTCCAATGTGGTACAGAACAGATTTTAATATCAATAATCGTAAGGAAAATATTTGTCTTATGCAAAAGCAGAAGTTGCAAACCTTGTGATGTATTTGTTGGTGAGAGCATAGAAACAATTATATAGTTCTGCTTTACTCAGTTTCAATGCCAACAGGGGTTGTAGAATATCAAGCCAGCCGTTATCACTCCTGTACGTCTCCCCACGGGATTTACAAAAGAATGTGATTATTGACTCAATATCTCCAACTACCGAAACTCTCTCTTCTTCATCATTACCTAGTCTGTCTGAAATTTTACATAGATAAATAAATAATTTTACAAATTAATTCATACTTGGTTATTCCAACATGACGCAGATTAATTTTTTTATCAAACAAAGAAGACTGAAAGTGTAAAATTATTATTCAACAAATTCACTGATAGCAAGTCACAGTTATTACGTCATCGTGTAAAACATTAAAGTGGCATACAGAAAAAAAAATGCACAAAACAGGCAAATATTTGGTGAAAGTTGTTAAGAACGTAGATAGTAACATTTTACATGTGTTAGAACTGAAATAATATGTCTCAAACAGAGACTTTGCCTTGAATAAAATCATTGTGTTTCAGATGTGTGCTAATCAGTATATCACTTGGGTTGGCCCTAGCAATATAATTCCTTTGCATCTGAACTCCAAACAATGGATAGTATATTCGCAAAAATAATAAGTTGCAAAATCATCGCTAGCAAAATAAAGTATCACTGTTCAGATGCGATTATTAACAGTTGTGAGGAATTTCCTTCTACTTTTGCTGAAAATCAAATACATTGTAACTGCTAAAGAATAGTTCAGTAAAAGAAATGAAAGAAATTGTAAATTTAAGACACATTTTAACCTACCAACTAACTGTGTACAGTCATCTCTAAGTTGTGCCTGTTCTGGTAGATCAAAGAATCCGTCAAATGATGAGAGAGCATCACCTTTACCTTGAACTTGAAGACATATCTGCAACAAACAGTACAATAAGACATAAACACCATATCTGCAACAAACAGTATATTACTAGCACAATACAACATGAACATCATAGTACATTACAACATGAACATCGCATCTGCAACAAACAGTACATTACAACATGAACATCGCATCTGCAACAAACAGTTCATTACAACATGAACATCATATCTGCAACAAACAGGACATTACAACATGAACATCATATCTGCAACAAACAGGACGTTACAACATGAACATCATATCTGCAACAAACAGCACGTTACAACATGAACATCATATCTGCAACAAACAGTTCATTACAACATGAACATCGCATCTGCAACAAACAGAACATTACAACATGAACATCATATCTGCAACAAACAGAACATTACAACATGAACATCATATCTGCAACAAACAGAACATTACAACATGAACATCGCATCTGCAACAAACAGCACATTACAACATGAACATCATATCTGCAACAAACAGCACATTACAACATGAACATCATATCTGCAACAAACAGCACATTACAACATGAACATCATATCTGCAACAAACAGTACATTACAACATGAACATCATATCTGCAACAAACAGTACATTACAACATGAACATCCTATCTGCAACAAACAGTACATTACAACATGAACATCCTATCTGCAACAAACAGTACATTACAACATGAACATCCTATCTGCAACAAACAGTACATTACAACATGAACATCCTATATATCTGCAACAAACAGTACATTACAACATGAACATCCTATATATCTGCAACAAACAGTACATTACAACATGAACATCACATCTGCAACAAACAGTACATTACAACATGAACATCTATATATCTGCAACAAACAGTACATTACAACATGAACATCACATCTGCAACAAACAGTACATTACAACATGAACGTCACATCTGCAACAAACAGTACATTACAACATGAACATCCTATATATCTGCAACAAACAGTACATTTCAACATGAACATCCTATATATCTGCAACAAACAGTACATTACAACATGAACATCTTTACTTGAGAACTTGTGTACTTTCTCATAAGTTCTGATATTTGCCAGTGTATTTATTACTAGATATGTGACTATAAAGACACTGTCATGTGTCTGTCCTTATAGATATACCGTAATCACCTCCAACTATTTAAAATTTACTAAATCAATAAGACATGTACAAATGTACAATGGTCATATAGACAACGTATCAATAAAATCATAAAAAAGCATCTAAGATAAATGTTTTAAATCAATACATTTTATAAGACCTGGGCCCCTTGCGCACACAATAAAAGCTAAAAGTGTGACCATAGAACACTAGTGCCCTCCAGGGCCACTTCCTGTCACTGTGCATAGTTTCATGACTCTAAATGAAATATTTTTACAATACATGCAACACAAACGTGTAAACATTTAATGTTTATTTTTCACAAAGTCAATGACCATTACACTGGTGTGGCTAAGTAAAGCTGACAAACAGAACACCAGGCCCCAATTTCACGAAAAAACTTAATTAATTGCTTAGCTAAGTCTGTTATTTCAAATGCTTGTTTTTGCCCTTTATGCGTCATGAGTGTTGACTTTTTCATCTATATCAGACCCGTACATGACTATTTTATAGATCAAAGCACAACAGTTCTGAATTTTACAGAAAATGAAGTATAAAAATAAGAAATATACTTAAGCAAATACTTAAGTTCGTTATATCGTGCTTAAGTAGAAATATCATATTTGGGTAACTTAAATAAGGACTGCAGATAAATACTTCTAACTATAGTTTAATTTAGCTATAAATACATTGGTATAGAAAAAAAATCAACATTAAATAACAATAGCTTAAGCAGTAGCACAATTTTAAAATAACAGACTTAACTAAGTATTTACTTAAGTTTTTTCGTGAAATTGGGGCCAGGTGCACAACTTCACATGATATTTTACAATTTTCTAATGATTTATGACTCTAGGTCAAACACTTTTGAGACAAATGGAAAACAAACTTTGATGCCCTTAATGCATCTTTTTCCACTAAATAAAGGGCCGTCACTCTGGTGTGATGGACAGAAATCCCAAACAAAACTCCAGGATCACAGCTTTGCTGAATATTCCTACTATGTTTCATTGACCCTAGGTCAATTTCATTTAACAATTCATGCGCCACAAACATTATGCCCTTTTATGCATATTTTCAACTAAGTCAAGGGCCATAACTCCAGGTACACAACTTCATAGGCTATGTACTATCCAGGTACACAGAATACAGTACACTGGGACATAATCATAACTTGCAATAAATAGGAAGAAAATATCATACAAGCTGCCAACATTATATAATAAGTCAACAATAGCATGGAAATATCATACAGCCTGCCATTAATAATGAGGAAATATCATCTAACCTGCCAAACTTCTGCTCTGTGTTTCTGTGGTACAGGACGACCCTTACAGATATTGCGCAATGACCCAAAATCACATTCCTGTAGTAACGCTTCTTCTAACTCTTTGTTCCTTTTAAATTTACAAAAACAAATATAAGATAACAAACAGTAAAGCATATACAGGGTCTCCGCTGTCGATTGTCGATGTGTACTGAATAATTGTAAAAGTAAATACAAAATAAAAAGTTCAGTTTCTAAATTTAAAGTAGAATATAACTTAAACTGTCATGAGATTTCTATAATCCATACTGTCTTTTATTTACATTATTTTCCAAAGTTTCTGAACATTTTAAAGAAATTAGCTAGGATACCAATTGAGTCTATTGACACCGTGGTTCTGTTTTCACACCCATCATTAAAATCTTGACAATTTTTAACTTATTAAATTAATCTTGATTTAACTGACGAATTAGAAAATTATCTAAAACATCAGCAAAAAGTAACAAACTTAATATGTATCTTTCATACTAATTAAACAAGAGGGCCAAGATGGCCCTAGGTCGCTCACCTAAGAAACACACCATAACAGTGTAAAACATGTTTGACCTAGTGATTTCATGGAAACAAATATTCTGACCAATTTTCATTAAGATTGGACCAAAAAATTGGTCTCTTGTGATAAAACAAGCATTTTCTTAGATATCACCTAGTTTTTGACCCTAGATGACACATGTTCAAATTCGACCTAGATTTTATCAAGGCAATCATTCTGACCAAAATTCATGAAGATCAATTGAAAAATACAGCCTCTATCACATACACAAGTTTTTTCTTTGATTTGACCAAGTGACCTAGTTTTTGACCTCAGATGACCCATATTCAAACTCGACCTAGATTTCATTAAGGCAATCATCCTGACCAAATTTCATAAAAATCAATTGAAAAAAAAACAGTCTCTATCGCATACACAAGATTTTTCTTTAATTTGACCTAGTGATCTAGTTTTTGTCCTCAGATAACCCATATTCAAACTCGACCTAAATTTCATCAAGGCAATCACTCTGACCAAATTTCATGAAGATCAATTGAAAACTACATCCTCTATTGCATACACAATGTTTTTCTTCGATTTGACCTAGTGACCTAGTTTTTGACCCCAGATGACCCATTTTCGAACTCGGCCTAGATTTTATCAAGGTAATCATTCTGGCTAAATTTCATGAAAATCAGTTGAAAAATACAGCCTCTATCGCATACAAAAGGTTTTTCCTTCATTTGACCTAGTGACCTAGTTTTTCATACCAGATGACCCATTTTCGAACTCGGCCTAGATTTCATCAAGGTAATCATTCTGACCATAATTCATGAAGATCAATTGAAAAATACCGCCTCTATTGCATACACAAGGTTTTTCTTTGATTTTACCTAGTGACCTAGTTTTTGATCCGAGATGACCCATTTTTGAACTCGGCTTAGATTTCATCAAGGCAATCATTCTGACCAATATTCATGAAGATCAATTGAAAAATACAGCCTCTATCGCATACACAAGGTTTTTCTTTGATTTGACCTAGTGACCTAGTTTTTAACCCGAGATGACCCATTTTTTGAACTCGGCCTAGATTTCATCAAGGTTATCATTCTGACCAATATTCATGAAGAATAATTGAAAAATACAGCCTCTATCGCATACACAAGGTTTTTCTTTGATTTGACCTAGTGACCTAGTTTTTGACTCGAGATGACCCATTTTCGAACTCGGCCTAGATTTCATCAAGGCAATCATTCTGACCAATATTCATGAAGATCAATTAAAAAATACAGCCTCCATCGCATACACAAGGTTTTTCTTTGATTTGACCTAGTGACCTAGTTTTTGACCCGAGATGACCCATTTTCGAACTCGGCCTAGATTTC